>NW_022280047.1:7093053-7282525 GCF_004355925.1 Anarrhichthys ocellatus
TATATTTATATATATATATATATAAATAAATAAATAAATAAATAACACGGACCTGTCAATGTGATTTAACAAGCGTCTGACCCGTTCATTTGAGTCAGTCTTCACTCTGTCATTGTGAGTAGAGATCACAGTCTGCACCCTTCAGAGCAGAGTCACAATCAGCTTCATGATCACTAAAGAAAAGCTCTGAGAGTGCAGAATAGGAAGGCAGACTGCAATACATGCAAAGAACGTGTCAGCATGGCAAGAGCACTGACTCCTTCATGTTTAAAAGATGTTAAAAGGTTTAATAGATAATGTTGAAAGGTTCACTCTCGCAGCATTTAATTAAACATATGCTGAAAGGAATTTAAACTACAGTTAGTGCCATTTCAGATTCTGACACAACAACTTTCCTTTTTCAAAGATTATTTTTAGGGATTTTAATGACTTAATTAGACGTACAGGCGCTGCAGTAAGGACTCTGCCCTAGTATTGGGGCACCCGCTCTACTACATGAACAACACCTTCATTTTTACTGCAAATCTACACCAGCTCCAAATATTAGTTATCGGTCTCCTTAATTACTAATCATCTGTATCGTATCAGTTCTGAAGTAAACATATCGGTCGACCTCTGCCTCGTCTCCCAGCTCTGTTTGCATTCCAATGCAAACATTGACAGAGTGCTGTCACAATGTTCGAGGCCCTTGGGGCCCCAGTAGGAAGACATGTTAGGACAAACAACTTCAGGCATCAGAGTCCTGGTAAGGCCAGTGTTGAATAAATGAAAACAGTTGACATACATAACCCTGCGCTTCTAGTCTGACCAAAACAAAAACTAGCAGTCACATCAACTTCAGGGGAAATGAATATTGTGACGGTGTTACCTGCAGGTTGTTGAGCGGCTCCATCTTCATGACAGGTCCCACAGTGCTGAGGGGAAGGGCCGCTTCAATACTCTGGTTTGGGCCAAGAGGAGTGAGAATCTGAAGGGGACCAGCTGGAGCGAGACCAAAGCTTCAGAGGAACACAGAGGGGAAAGGGTTAATTGTGTAAATGTAGAGAAATCTCAGCACATTTCTTAGTAGGTGGTCTTACCTGTTTCTGTTAAACTGGATGGCAAAATCAGTCATCACACTCATGGCTTTATTATTGAGAGTCATCTCCATTTGGATGACCCCAGCACGGCGGACAAAAACGCCTGTTATCTCCAGACCCTTGGCCTTCATGGCCGGAAGCCAAATCTGAACAGAGACAAGATCGGAGAGTTTCTTCGGGATCCAACCACTGGTGTCACATCGTTCTTTGCTGTATGTCTCAAGACTCACTGTTTTAGGGGGGTTGTAGGCTCCCATAGGCAAACCAACTCCACCTCCGAGATCAAACAGGTCATCCAGACCGCCGCCAACGGGGGCATTGAAAGAGGCCGGCATCACAGCTGGAGCAGCACCGAAACCGGCCCCCATCTGTGGGTCGCAAAGCAACACGTTAACCCAACATATTCAATATCACCCTGTACAGAGCAATCAAAGTTTGACAAAATCTCAAACAAATGACTCACAGCAGGATTTCCTCCAAGGTCTCCGCCAAGCTGGATGGGAGGGGAACAGGCACAAAGAACACTCAGGTTATCTATTGATGCAAATATTGTGGACGACGGTGGAAGGGTGTGAGGCTGTGATTAGTGACAGCTATGGGATTAACACTTTTTACAAGCGACAGGAAGGAGAAGGAAACAACAGAACGGGAGAAATTCTCATTTTATATAACTGACCTTTCGATGCCCACACAAGTCAGGCAGAGTGGCTATTGAAATCCAATAGGTTTTGTTCAAATGCTACTCACTAAATGAGTCTATTGTGGTGATGAAAAGGTTGGGGGGGGAGAGACAGTGAACAAGACCGGTGGTGCAAAAATATATATTAATTCCACAGAGTGACAAAGGTTTACTACTTACAATATTTAACAAGAAACATCGGCCAGATTTACTAAAATCTCACCTACATGGAGTGGGAAACAAACAATGCAACAGGCACAGAGCACTGCTCGGGAGGACTACTCAGAGGTCACAGTGGTACGACAGGGGACAACAGGGGGGGGGGGGGGGCTAGACTGGTGCTGGCCTTTACTGGTCCAGCGTGGTCCCCTGGACCAACCTCAGTGGGGCTGTAATCTGGGGGCGATGGGGACTGATGTGGGAGCTGAGGTGACTGAGGAGTGTCCGTCCGCAGGGGAATAGGCGGCTGATTGAAACAACACAGAGCCCAGAGAATTAAAAAAAAAAAAAAAAAAAAAAAAGAGTTGGACTCAAGGATTTAACAGCACGCTTACTTTAGATGTCACAATAATAAAAGATGGTGAATGGTGATTGAAACCATCAGATTGATGCATGAGAAATGCAGTAAAACAGAAGTGATCAAATGAATCTTCTAAAATGGCCCGACATGGTTTATAAATGTTATGCCCGCTTCCCTCCGTGTAGTTACCGGCTCAGACTCATCCCCCATCTGCAGGTGCAGCGTTGAACAAAGAAAGGGAAACAAACAAGGGTCAAAAGAAAAAGCACCAAGAAGGTAGAAGAAAAGTACAAAGACATTACCGTCACCAGGTCCCATTGACATCAAGCCTTTTACTGAAAAGAACTAAGATATACCAGCCATCAACAACCTGACAGCTTCTCTCAAACAGAAGACCTACCAGGCTGTCCAGTCCTCCGCCAAGGAGGTCCATAGCGCCCATCTGCATGCCAGAGGAGGTGGGCGGTGGTGGTCCGGTGGTGGTAGGAGGTGTCAGGTCCAGATTAAGCAGATCTCCGAGGAGGTCTCCCTGGGATGGGATAACAGCAGGAGGCGCCTCAGTAGCTCCAGTAGCAGAACCTGTATCCGGGCTCTCAGCACTCTCGCCACTAGGAGAAATAAAACAAGAGGGAAAAATAGAACGAAACATTTTTACTTAAGTTTTATGTAATTCAATTGATTACCATTTACTAGCTAACTAGATATATGTGCGATGACTTGTATGTAAAGGCAGGAAGGAACACAGCTGCATGGCTTAACACTGCTAGAAAGTGTGTTACTCAGCAGATTTGAGGGAAAACATAATAGAGTCAAGAAGCTAGATCCACTTCAGTAAACAAACCCCTTTACCTGCAGTGTTTTTTATTAATATTTTTATTTTAAAAGTGCATGACTCACGATCCAGCACTGCCGGGGAGCCTCTTGTGCTGAACACCACGGCTGCCCTCAACAAAAGCACTGGGAGGCTTGTGGTAGACAGAGGCCAGAGTACCAATGTGGCAGATGAGCTCCTCCAGCAGCGTGGGCTCAATTAGATCCGTCTCCTCAGAGATCAGGGGCTTCTCCGCCAGAACCACCTCCTTGGCGGCCACGGGGTCTGTGGAGAGCAGACGCCAGTAGATGTAGCCGCGGTCCCTGAGGTCTGGGTTATCAGAGTCCTGCAGACAGACAGAGAGAGAGAGAGAGAGAGAGAGAGAGAGAGAGAGAGAGAGAGAGAAACGGGGATGAAAGAGTATTATTCATGGAGAATGTTTAATGAATACTTAATGTTAAACTCTACTTTGTCTTGGCCCCAATATGAGAGACTGAGCAGTGATTCAAAGTCATCAACCGACATTTATGTATTCACTAAACCATTTAAAACTGCAGATGATGAGGCTCTCAAATGAATAGAAATGTATTTTGTCATTCTTTTAAGTTATGAGGCCCGTTTTCATCTCCCCATTGCTGCTTTCTGCCAGTGAACTGCAGTTTGTACAGAGGTTTATTGCTGTAGATAAATCTATAAAACTGGTGTAATACAGTACACAAGGTGTGTAATGCTCTACATCTTTACTAACGGAAGCACAAGGCTCAGCTCCAGATTACAGTACTCCAGTGAATGATTCAGTAAAAGAGAACCTTTGGGAAAAGATACAAAAAGGAGAAGCCATGTCTGATGGGAACATATTGCACAAACTAGAGGAAGACATGGATAGCAGGATCAGAGTTGTAGACAGTTAGTGAGGATAAAGGCAGCAGAGAGAGTGTGTGTATGTTTTGTTGCTCACCTGTGTGGCTAGACTCAACACCTGCTGCACCAGCTCCTGGGTCTCGGTGGGCTTTTTCAGGAACAACTTGACGATTGCCGTCAGCAGCTGTAACTGCACCTGGAGGACACGGTGAACACATACAGTACGTTACAGCTGCTCACATACTACCATTAAAGCTAGTGTGTAGACAATTTAGCCTAAAACCGTAAATTAGTGTCGAGTTGCAGCTTAACGATGATCTTTTAACAATGAGCTGTACTGATCCACGACACATAAACAAATAAACTGTTTTTAACTCTCCGGGCTGAGGTTTCCCATGGATGGCGCACCCTGCTGAACAGTAACTATCCCAACTATTGGCTCAACCTGCTGTAACCAAACACCGCAAAAGGGATCATTTTATGCATGATGCATTTATTTCTACCCACGACATGACTCGCTATCAGAAAAGCCTCTCCAATGCAGTAGTGAAGGCTTGCTTCTCTACAAAACCAGTCAAGTAGCAGTTTACATCTATGTCTTTGCAAAATGTCATCCCCTCATCATTCTATCCTTTGGGATATTTGTGTTAAATTGTCATAATTAGCACATGAATTCTTAAGTTATGGCCAAAAATGTATTTTATACGATTGAGCCACATTTGGAGAAATTCCCTCAAGGCGTTCCTGAGGTATCGCGTTCATGAGAACATACATACATAGACCAAAAACACCAGCGACCATCGCCGGCATGGAGGCATGAAAAGTGTTCCCATTATTCCAGTAACTTCTTATTAAGCACGGTTAGTCTCAGTAAAACTAACTATATAACTCATTTAGGATTCTTCCATTTCTCTCACGGTACCACACATTGTAATATTATTCAAACATGACCTGTTCTCTGTACTAGTACTGCATGTGCGTGTGTGTGTACGGCATGTCACCTCCATTTCCAGCAGCTTAACAATGAATTTCTTTATTTCAGAAACTAGTGTCAGCACTGAATGCAAATTATTGGTGCCACTACCATTAAAACTTAACATTTTGTAAATCGCAAAGTGCCCAAATTCTCCTCAACCCACCTGAGTGCTCTCATCATGGAAACCCTCCAAAAAGCTCTCCAGCAACTCATCAGCGTTGTCGATGCGCTCGGCATACTCGCCAACAATCCAGATCATGGCGGCACGTGCCTCCGGCTCATCCAGGGAGTCCAGGTTTTCACACAGAGTGGCAATAACGCTCTCATACCTGGACACAGTCACGCAAAACAACATGTTATGAACTCAAATGTTGCAAATGTATCTGGCGACAACAACAAAAAACAATCACATGGAGCGAATTACTATCATTTACATAAAACTTCATTAATCTATTAAAAAACGGACATAAACAGCCACCACATGTCCCCAGCTTAGAGAACATGGCAGCATGTTTCACTTCCAGCTCACAAAGAACAACGTCAGCATTACTTTGGAGTTGTGTGTTCTGGCAGCCTGACAAACGTCAGTCCAGTGTTCACTGTCCTTTTACCTCTGGTCAACCAGCCAATGATTTCTAGAGTGGTTGACGAATTCATGTGGTTGAGGCGTTTCATTTCGATAATGCTTGTATTACAAGATCTGCCTCGGCAGAACGATTTAGTTGATGTCTAATTAATAGAAAAGGCAGACGTGTGAGTGGGGAGTGACTCAAACAGCTAATGGCTTGAGCCACACCGAGCTGGAAACGTTCCAAAGCTGCTCCCCTGGAGACTAACGACTCCACGGCGATGGTCTACCGCTGACTGTGTGGGCGAGGTTTCTGTCTGGCACATGAATCCACCCTGTGGGATCCACAGCAGAAGTCACGCTCCGGCACAAACTGCCTCACCGTCTTTGACCCGGTGCCTTTAAGGCTGAGTTCTCAGTGCCGCCATTTACAAACACTCTCTGAGGACAATTGTCTTCAAGACCAAGACAAAATAATCGGAGTGTCAGTGAAGTGGAACAGGAAGCCTGTCTGCGTGCATATAACAGTGTGTGTGAGTAAATACTGATGATCAGTGCCTCGTATATCTGTTTGAAGAGAAATAGCAAAGTGCGGACTCAACACTCTGCATTCCTCAACTGTTACGAGTGAATCTGGACAGTGAAGAGTTAACAAATAATGTGCAAATGACCACACTGATGCTTCAGAGGGAACCTACTTGTTGGGGTACTTGCGAAAGATGTCCTTGATAACCACAATGGCCTCCTGCACCACGTAGTTAACCTTGGTTTGGATGAGGTCCAGCAGTGTGCTGACACAGCGCTCGGCTGATTGCTGATTAGTGAAAAGAAAAAGAAAATATGTCATGATAGGCCTGCAAATAAAATAAAAACTGTATAAAATAATGTATAAACATTGTGTGCATATAACATGCATGAATAATAAACTAGTTTTAACTTAGTTTGACACATATATCAGCATATATTAGTCAACAAATCTAGTGAGTAATACACTTTCCAGCAGTGTTGAACTGTGCAGCTGTTCTTTGTTCCTTCCTGCCTTTCAATACAACTCATCACATCTACTTGCCCTCGATCTCCGGGGACGAGATGGAGTCATATCAGGAGTTTAATGACAAATTAGGAATTACAGTTTATGTGAAAATCACCAAGTTTGCAGTGAGTTTTACAACTGGTCATCAGGAACGAAAAAACAATCATGGAATTTTTGCTCTAAAATGAAAGCTTACAGGCTTAGAAATATCATACATTATTATACGATATATTTTTTAACGTATATTGCTAGAAGTGACTTTAAACATTTAAGTTGAGGCTCAAACACTGCCTTCAGTTCAGGCTTTAACAGTAAACAGTCATGTGAAGTATGTTCTATTGAAATTATGAGAGAAAAATATGATGTGTGCAAAGTGGAAACCATAATAAACCGTAGTATCATTTGTTTTATGAACACTATCATAATGACAGAGCTTCCTTGTATTCATTATAGAAACACAATAACTGTGCCTGACTGGTGGCCTTTTATAACTTACAGTGTTATGATCCGATTGAGTCCAAGGACCCGTAAATATAAACAATCATACACGACTAAAGCTTCAATATAGCTGACAAGGGTTTGACCGACAAAACATCTGGTGACAGTATGACGTCATCTGCACCCACCTCTACTTTGATGGCACAGCGGCCAATGGCTCGGACCGCTTTGCGTACAAAGTCCACGTCCACCTCAGTGGCGTACTCCTTCAGCTCAGCCAGGACCTGCAGCGAGACAGACGAGCATTAGTGTCACTCAGAGGATTTAGGGACCAATATAGTATAAGTATTACAGCTGTGTGCGCGTTACCTGGGCGATGTTGGCTTGAGATGCTAGACGAATCATGATGTCCAGCTTCTCCAGTTTGACATAGATTGGGTCGTTGTACTTTACAAAGAAGACCTTCATTTCGTGTTTCAGGATCTCCGGCCTAAAAAGAAGAAAAAAACATCTTGTTATTTGTGGCAATCTGTAATTAACCATACAATTAAGTAAAAAGGGAATCCCACTGAAGTGTAGCATGCTACACTAAATGCAACTTCTACCAGGCTTGATATTCCCAAATTATAAAGAATACTAAAGAGACCTCCCCGGGTTATCTCCCCACATTTACCGTCTCTGTACTATGAGATTGATGTTTCTGAGAGCCACATATTGCAGCTCAGGCTCAGCAGAGAGGAGAGTGACCAGTGGAGGGGCGAGCTTCTTAAGCAGGGTGCCATAGTAGTCCAAGTCTTTGGGCAGCATCTCCATGAACTTCATTAAAACTTTAACAGCCGACAACACCACTGCAGAGTTGGCGTGGGAGAGCCGTGGGGTCACACGCTCACAGATGCTAGCAGATGGTATTGGGGGGGGCGAGAGAGAGCGAAATATTACACAGGGTTTATTTTTTACGGAGAGCGACTCGATTCTCTGCTCTCTCTCTCTCACCTTTGGGACTCGCGGTCATCACGAGGTGTGTAATTGGCCAGGCAGTCAAGAATGAATATCTGTCCCCACTCTGTGCACTCATTTAAAGCAGTCAGCAGCTTGTTGATGGTCTGAGGGTTCAGGTCCAGTAGATTACTGTTGGGGTGAGACTCTGCTATCTCAGACAGCGCTGCCACTGCGTTCGCTACAACCTAAGGATGAAGACAAGTGTACAGATAAATGCGGACAGAAAAATAAAGCCCCCCCCCCCCCCCTGCTATACTAAGATATAAACACTAGTCTGGCAACATGTTGAACATTTGTATCCAGCAAAGAGCTTATCATTAAAAGGCAGAGCTGGGGCCTGCTGTGTCCCCACCCTCAACAGCCTGCTAGTAGGCGGCCTGAGGGAGCCGTACCATGGGGTTGGAGTCAGAGATGAGGTCTTTAAGGGTGTCCAGGAAGCCTTGGTCCTCCACCAACTGGGCGTTGATGTCATGGAGCTTCGCTACACACACAGCGGCTGTCTTCCTCACATACGGGTCTTCATCCTTCAGACATTTCCTCAGGGGCTCACAGAGGTACTCGGTGATCTTGTCCACACGGATGCAGCCCATTGTGCGAACAGCGAGGGCCCGGATTAGAGGGTTAGGGTCTTCACAGTCCTAGAGGGGTGGTTCAGAGAGGTCATTCATTTCTGTATCATACTACATCATCTAAAAGACATTTTAAAATGTATCTAACAGTTGTTTGCATTATCATGCTGTACAGAATTAAAATCATATATTGAGGTGTCACTTCTATAGAAGTATGGCTCCCCTTCTATAGAAGGGGAGCCAGAAAAATTATTCTTTAAAAAGGGACTTTGATAATCATCTCATTGAATTGAGATAATGGCAAGTAATTTAATACAGCTGAATGTATCCCAGTACAGCATGCATGAGTAGATTTCAATTAAACCTTGTAATTAAATTTGAGTATTTATCCTCCCAATCAAACAGGGCTAAGCAAACATTTCTAAACCCCTGCGTAGAACACGAGGACAGAAACCTGTTTCTAGCGATTTGGACAAATGGTTCTAATATTTATGATAAACAATTTACTAATAATATTAAGATGTTCTTTGTTAATACTTGAATTACTAAAATTATTTTTGCAACAATAAGTTGTGCAAAAACTCAAGGATTGCACAAACCTGTTGTATAGCATTGTACCAAGCAGGCTCTAATTGCATTAATTACAGCACTTAAATTATGAATAGATCATTGAATATAGTTTTTACATATTTAAGACGGATCGGGCTTTACCTTTACAAAGGTGTTAACAGCCATGATAGCCATGTCGGGCTGACTCTTGGCATAGTTCATCAGGTAGAGGTAGACCAGCTTTTTCAGTTCCAGGTTGTCTGTCTGCATGCAGTTCACAACATCTGGGAAGAGAGCACTGAAGGAGGGACAAGGTGTTCAGTGACTACTGATTCAAAATAGAGGGTGATTTGTTACAGAGCATTATTTCAGTGTGGGTATTTTGGACATCATTTTCCCTGGCTCACCTGACATCCTTGCCAACTGTCATGGATGCAATGACCTTCTTCACAGCCTCCTTCTTCTTCTCTTTCTTATCACTGTTTAGCTCCGCCTTGAGCTCAAAGATCTCCCCTGTGCACACAAGAGAAACAAAGTAAACCACACATCATTTACTCCATTTGTGATGGAGGCGCTGGAGGGGGGAAGGAGAGAAAAAAAAAAAAAAAAAAAAAAAAGAGAGTACTGCAGCATTGACCCTTTTTTCCCAGCAGTGTCCGATACTGGTGGGTGGTTTTGGTTGTCAGTGGCTTAGGTGCATCAATGCATTTCGGATCATTGTGTTACTGAGGTGTCTATCTGCATGAAGTAGACTATAAAACCTACAACATCAGCACACCGTCAATTTTGGGCTTAAATTTAAGTCTACCTACTTAGAGGTTCCCAGAAACCACAAATCACTCCCGATCTCCTTTAAGATGTTAACCACAGACCGCCCGCAGCAAAAA
Organism: Anarrhichthys ocellatus; assembly: GCF_004355925.1. NCBI lineage: Eukaryota > Metazoa > Chordata > Actinopteri > Perciformes > Anarhichadidae > Anarrhichthys > Anarrhichthys ocellatus. The sequence continues at coordinate 7,103,023 of NW_022280047.1, forward strand.
GCACATTCTGAAAGAAAACTGCTCTTATGTCTCAAGCAATCTAACAAACACAAGAAGTCTTTACGCTATCGCACATAAGCACCGGTTTGCATTTCCAGAGCCCTGTGAGTGGGCACATGTGCTCTGTTCTGGGTCATGAAAAGTGCCACACAATTACAACAGGAGGCACAGCCAGACAGTTAAATCTCTGTTAGCTAATGTCCAATATGTCTAATCTGATTTACAATAACCAGAGCGGTTCAGTTCTTGGCAATAACGTTGATACGAAGCAAGGTGATACCATTTTTTTTCCCCCATTGTCTAACTGGGTCAATTAGGTATCGGTAGTGCACACATATCAATACAACAACAAAAAGTAACTACACGGTAAATCTTTAATCTTGTGAATGAACAAATCAGCTATCAGACCTTTCTTGGTAGTGGTGAAGTACTTGGAGTCCGTCATCTTGGATCCAAATTGTCGATTCTCCTGCAAAACATAAGAGGGTGAGAGAGTCGACAGTGAATCTTTTTCTGAGTGGAAACTTGGAGCATCACAAGTGCAACAGGAAACCCTAGAAGTGCAAACACAGGGAAATAAGAGGACTTCCCTTCTTCTCCTGAACTAATGGCAGTGATCCATCTGAGAGAAGAAAACAATAGACACTTAAATCTCCTCTTAAACTGTGACACTTGTTGGTCAGCATGTATGTGGCCAGCAGCATGTAACTAACTATAAGTATTTCCACTCTTGGTGCAGCACCTCTCTGTGAAGGATCTTCTCCCATTTAAGCAACAATACTTCCGGTTATAAAATGTGAGCAATAGTGCTCAAGTTAAAAGGCAAGGCTTGTTTTGTTTATTTGCTGGGAACCAGCATGTATTGTTATAAATATAACGTTTTATCATGTTTATGATACTTCATCGCCACAATGCAAATATGTACGTAGTCCTGGTTGTTGCCTACACTGATTGAAACAGACGGCACTCAAATAAAAATGATTTAATTAATTCGACTGAGCTCATATTACACAATGTTGAATGTATGAAACTTGCAGGAACAGTGATGCTAGCAGAGAGAGATGTGAAGTTATTTGATACCGAGTCAAAGTCACTCGATGAACGGCAGAAGCGTATCTGTTATTAACGTTAACTTAACCAGTTTCATTCTTCATTGAGCTTCATGTAGCGTTAGCTGTCAACACCAGACAGGCTGTTAGCCACAAGCTAACCAGATACAATGCATTCAGCCCACTGACAGCGTAGCGAGCTAACAAGACGCTAGAACGCTAGTTAGCTGATTACGGTGACGTTACTTTAACGCAAGAGTTCACACTGCTGCCATGCCACACCGTCACTGAACTAACATTATACTATTGAGTAGTGTTCAGAGTAACAGCAGGAGTACTTCACACCAACGTCAGCTGACTTTACGTTACGACTGCTCACTTAGCCGGAAAGTAAGAGGAACGGTTCGCTAGCTCGCTACCATCAAACTAGCATGACGCTAACGTTAGCTTAGCAGGCTCGAGAGTGTACAATCCTGCTGGAAAAAAACTAAAATATGTGACGGTTAAGTTGGCTAAATTGGTGCAGATAGTTATGCAATTAACGATGCTATTCGATCAACTACTCACGCATAATTGATTCGCCCATTCCTGCATCTTTGCAGTAGTTAGATGAATGAAAGTGGTGTGAACCGCTAGCTCTCCGGTGCAGTGTGCCTGTCAGTGTCAGCTAGCGCCTTGGACACTTTTCTAGCTCGCACAGCTAAGACATGACCTTCTAAGTACGGGCTTAAGGAAGCCTTTGCCAGGATAGTTAAGCTCTTAATCTGTCGAACTGGTTTAAAACTTACCGAACGAATTAACGTGCCTTCTGGAGTTAAAATTAGATGAATTTGGAGAGAAAATCTCCACAAACACCTTACCGCGACAGGCGTAGCAGAGCTGTGATGGCCTTCGTCTCCTCCCCCTTGACTTACTTCCGTCTTTACACAAAATATCGTTTGCAAACGAGAGAAGCAGCGTCAGCTTCCAGTCAGAGGAGCGGTTCAACTCTCTCAACAATATATTCGTTCAGCACTTTACAGAAATTGTGGATATTTTTTGAAAGATTTGCTTTAATAAGAAGTTATAGGCTAATTAATGTATCCACTGACCTCTAAGAGTTAACTCTTAGAGGTCAGGTCAGGTTAACAACATAAATATTAGTTGACGAAACATTAAATGTAACTTGTACAATCACTTGTAACTTGTAATTTGAATACATCATGATAAAAGAGTTACTGAAAGAACAGAAGTAAATAAAGTGGTATCAGCCTCATCAGTTGCCAGTGTATTCTATGCATAGCTAATGCGGTGTGAATTATGTAATTAGGTGTTTCTAATATTTTTTCAATGCCTTGTATATCACCTACACTGTGTTACAATGGGAGGCGTTTCTTATGTTGTCAGATTAGAAACACAATACTCAACAGCACCACAAACTGCCTCTAAAATGACCATGAAGTTGAATCAACACCAACATTACACACTATAACTTTCAACAATATAGCATGTATTTTAGGACTGCATTAGTTTTAGCTGGGTTATGTTAGTAGGTCAAAAGCAAAACAAATACATTATCTTATGATTAAATGGGGAGATGATCATTTTAAGGGAAATGTCAGTATTTACGTTTAGCACATATTCTAAGGGCATTCGATTTTGTTACATTTTTTAACCGCAAAATATGCGCATCATCAGATATCAGTTAGCTGAAGAAATGGGATGATTACACACAATATATTACATGTTTTACAACAACAAAAATGTTGTTTTGAGTACAAAAGAAGTTAGAAAATCACATGATTTCCCCTAAATCCAATTCCAATCTGTTGGGCACAGTGCTGTGACCAAAGCTCTACATGAAAAAGTGATCAGAGATGTTTCATGAACTTCAGAGGAAGATATTTATTACAAGAACAACTTGACAGCCTTTTCAACTTTAAAAAAAAGTGAAATGTTGCAGTATTGCTATTTCATACATACAAATTCCACAATGTCAAGCAATCTGTACATTTAACTGAAGTTTTAGTGAAAGTAACATTAGCAAACAAGAAATTGTCAAATCGTGAACATTCAGATTTCGCTGATTAGGGATACAGAGAGTGAGAGAGAGATTCATGAAATTTGCAAAGTTGTGAAAGACAAAAGAGCAGATTATGAGGACAATCATTCTCTGTTGTGATTGATAACCGAATGCTTGAAGGAAGACACAGTTCACATAACTGGTCAGTTTTAAACACTAGTTGATCAAAATGCAAATGTCTTAAAATAAGCCAAACCCAATTAAAATTTAAAATAATTAGAATAAACATCTGTTATACAGGTGAAAGAGATAAAAAGCTCGTACAATACTGAAACATCATACATTATTTCTGACTCTGCATTAAATCATATTACTGTATCTGTATTGTAAAACAGTCCAATTATGTTCAGTTTGTCTGTTTCATAAAAGTTTTTAAACGGGCAACATTTCAAATGGATTATGTCTCTTTAAAGTATACTGTTGAGAAGAACATCTTTAAATGCCCGATGTTTGTTCATCAGTGGGCCCCATTAGATTTCCCTAAACACTTACAGCTCATTTAACAATATTGGAAGACAGATGTCACTTGAGCCCAATGAAACTTAATTTCATAAATAAATAAATTAGACCCACATCACTCCCCTCTTCACTCCAACTCTGTACATATTCTCATGTACACAAATATATGCACATTCTTTTGTTCTAGCCCATTTACTGTGTCAATGCCCTGCACAACGATGTCATCCACAAATGTTGCATTTCTCAAAACCACTGTAAATAACACATCAAAAACAAATGACCACCCACTTCTCTTAATTGACATCAAATTCAACTTTTCCACTTTCAAATATATTTTACAAAGTCCACACCTGTTACATGCCAAAAACAGAAGTACTGTAGCTGGGGGTCTGGCCTCTCAAAGTCTTCACAACTGTGCAAGAGCTTCACAAGAGGACGTTCCAGTTCCAGTATCTATTATTCATGCAATGTTGCACACATTCAGACACTCGAGGTCCTTATTCCTCCATCAAACTTTGCCTTAAAATATCGTTGTCATTGGCTCTAATAAGCACCACGGATCACGGTGTCCTTCTACTTTGAATATAACATGTCTTTCTTTAACCACTAGATGTCACCATATCGTGTGCTGTGCCTTTGAAATCCATCTGCTAAGTAGGTTATCTGGCTTCTTGTATTTCAAAACAACTAAGGGCAGAGGCAATAAATTATATATCTTAATCATGAATTGTACATCTACACTACGTATAATGTATGATTCAAATTGGCAATGTTCCTCACTTAATTCCACATTTACACTCAAACTCTCCAATTTCCATTATCATAAACCGTTAATGATGGCAATGTAGTGTTACTGAATAAATCGTAATAATGTCGAGCAAAAACATTCAAAAACTAACCTCCGAATACATTTTAAGGCAAAGGGAATCGTCAAGGCATTTCCAACACCAACATTGCATAGCTAAGGCAGCACAGAACTGATTACAGTGAATATGTACATTAAACTATATATTCAATGCCTTCTTTATATACAAAATACCCACGTATATTAGTGAGCACATCAAAACGTATTTACACAATCATTCTCCTCAGCCTTTGACTCTTGTACATGTGTAGCATTGTGTTCCAGAGTACAGTTCGGTCGGAGCAGGAGCTCCCAACGTTTCTGTTTCAGTGACAATGACACAAAGTAACACAACCTTCACTGCACCTCTTGTTTTTTACACTTAATCCACTTGAAATTAGAAATAAAGTTAAAATGTTTGACTGCATTAAACATAATCTTAAAAACCTGTAGCACATTAAGCATTTAAAAACCAACACCGACCTCAGTTGTTGTGAAAAGGTGGCGAACATTAATAACAGCAGACGACTGTACAGAGATCGGTAGTGCGTGTAGTGTTCTGAGGAATGATGGGGGTACCTTTGTCTATGTTACCTGTTAGTATATTGTGAATGTAAGCATACTGAGTCATATATGAAGACCGCTAATGTGGAGAGACTGAATACATCACAGTCATCGTACCAGTATTTTGACTATCAAGGCAAGCAGAGATACAGTGGCAAACCACAAGAGGGAGCCAATCCATGTGACGAAAGGTTTAGTGTTAACACTGTTTATAGAGCTGCAGCTTTAAATCTCTGGCACTTCACCATGCCCCTCAGCAGGGCCCATGGCAGCACATATGCTCTCTCTTTATCTCTCTGTATCAACCGTGAGCATTTCAGGAGTGTCTTTGCAAAAAAAAAAAAAAAAAACCTTAAGATTGGCAAAAACATCCCCATGCACACATTAAAATGACAGTAAAAGTAATATTAAAAACCATTCCTTTGGTAATAAATAATTTGGCTTGAGTGCAACATAAAAGCAATGTGAAGCCCCTGCAGTTTATCAGGGGAGAAGCTAAGTGAAAAAGAAGGTGTTGGACATGCAATGAAAACAGTCTATAGCCCAGTCTTTTTCTTTTTTACACAGTAGTCAGAATTCATGACAAGTCCCTATTTCATCGGTGCTACATCCAAGCTTCAGTGTCCAGGCTCCCTGACTGTCCAGGGTAGGAGCAGTCTTTGTTGCCCATCGCTGGGCAACGCGGTTGAGGATGGATCATATCTGCGAAGGCCTGGTGCAGGCTTTTGCACGTGGCTGGATGACCAGTAGAGCGCGAGCTCTGAGGGGACAGCGGTGGCGTGTGGCTTGGGGAAAATGTGTCGTGAGCCTGCAGATCTCTGTAGCTGACCGGGGTGGGGATACGTGAGGGGCTGTTTTCAGGCCTGTTGTCAGTGCGAGGCCTCAGTCTGCCTCTCAGTTTGTGCTGTGAGATAGGGGCTACGCTGTCTGCCTTCTTTTGCCCTGTCTTAGTCTGCAGCCCTTCTCCATTGTTGTCCCCATTGGCCACGGGTGAAGATGGTGGGGGAGATTCAGAGCGGGATTCACTCAGGCTGAAGCACATGGATGAGTTTTCACTGGAGGAATCCTGGAAGGAGCAGTCCTCGGAGGGGGGAAGGGGCACAGGTGATGGACATGCCTCTGGGGGCGGGAGGTCATCACTGCCGTCACCATTTTCTAGGTCGTAAGGTAAGTTTGGCTGGTGATTCCCCAGAGGAACATCTCCTTCAGGCCCTGTGCCCCAGCCAAGCTGACCCTGCTGACCTGTCAGCCCCCCTGTGGGAGGACGACCTCCATGGTCTCCATTCATATTCCTACAGTGGAAAGCAGGTTGTGAGGGGACCTGATTCATAAATCTGTCTGTGTCAACAAGACCGGGCAGGGAAGATGGAGGTTCCTTCTCCTCGATGGAGCTAGAGATGGCTGGGAGCTTCTTGAGACCCCCTCCACGCTCCCTCCAGTGCTCAGGCTCTCCTTGAACAAAGTTGTGTGAACTTCCAAAATTGTGTCCATAAAGTAAATTTAAGGTGTCCTCCGGTGGGAAGTGACGGGGAGTAGTTCTCTTGGATTCCCTGAGGTCAGGCAGAGTTCCAATCTTTGCCCCCACATTCAGGGAGGAGGTGGAGGAGTTAGAGGAGGAATAGGCAGAGTCAGTGACATTAGGATCAATGGGTGCTGACACTGAATGTACCCCAGCTCCCTGCAGCGTCACTCCTGGGGCTCTACAAGACACTCCTATGGCCTGCTGTGTATTGGCCAGAAACTCAGCCTCAAAGCTGCGATACAGGTCCTGCTCCTTCTGGGGGTCTAGGGTTGGCAGCATCTGGAAGCCGAGGTCCAGTCCTTCCTCTTCGGGCTGCTGGCGCTCAAGGCCAGACCAGCTCCTGTAGTGGCCTCGCCCAGCAGAGCGAGGGCCCTGTGACGTCCGAGGGGCGCGGGCAGCATGATGGTGAGAGTTGCGGGGAGTTGAGTGAGGTGAACGTCGACCTCCCGTGACTGGTGGCAGAAGTCTGCCTTTTCCTATGGAGGGTGAGCGAGGGGCAAGAGGTCTGGGAGTAGTTATAATCTTCTTGCTGGGGCTGCTGTTGTTGTTCTGGACCCCTTTAATAGGTGAGTTAGAGCAAGAGGACGACTGCCTCTTGGTGAACCCACCGCCTATCCTGGGAGAGGATGGGGGCAATTGTTTAACCCGAAGATCCTCTCGTCTGTCTGAAGGTGGGTGCTGAGGGTCTCTGTAGCAGGAAGTGGGTCCCGGGCTGGCATCACTGGGCCGAGTACGGGAAGTTAACTTACTCTGGCTGTGGGAGCGTGGAGCGTGGAGCCTCCTTTGGCCCTCGTTTCCAAGGGAGCGGCCCCTCTCTGTGCGGGAAGTCCGCGATCCATCGGCAGATCCTTGTGGTGGGTTCGGTTTGAGTATTGGAGCCAGAGCAGTACGTTCCCGAGATTGGCTGCGTGCACGGGGCAGTGAGGGACGCAGGGATGGGGTCTGATCTCCAGCTCCAGGCCTCTCAATCACATGCTTCCCCTCCTTGCGATTGACAAGCAGGATTACCTCATCACCAGAGCGTCGTGAGGCACCACCCAGAGAGAACCGTCCTCCTCCTCCTCCTCCCTTAGAGGAGGCTGTTGAGGAGTCACTGTCTCCAGACAGACGTCTCGTCACTGGTAACTTTGTCTCCTTATTCCTGTAGAGAAGAAACAGAGTAAAGTATATTCATAATAAAAGTACAAACATTTGTAGATTTTCTAACTCAACACATAGCACTGTCCTTTCTCAACCAGACACTCCACTGTCCCACACCATCAGGTTTAACTGTATAATCAGCTCAGAATCTGAATCTAGATCGATTTGATAAGCACAGATTAATAAAGTATGTATTGTAAATTGGACATTTAAATACCCAGTGGAGGGTGTGTTGTTTGTTTGACTAAATCAATAAATAATCCTATAAATGTAGATAAGAATAAAACTGTTGGTCTGTTTCTCAACTTATCTTAATAGAGCATATTGGCCTGTTTTACCCCAAGATTTACTGTATTTCTGTTGTAACTGTAAAGATTAAAAAAACTCTGTATTAAGCTGTTGCCTAGAGTCCATGCATTAAAAGACCTGAAGGTCAATTTTGGAATGACAGCATAGTTTTGTTATAATTTAGATCACGGGTTGTGCTTTTGATTAGTGTTTATTAACCCAGACTTCTAAAGTCATCCTCAAAAATTAGATTTGTATATATGCAGGCATGCTTACTTGCCTGCATGGAGCCCACCTGTTGACCTACTTCCCTAGTTAGCTGTGAACAGTTGTCTCGGGATAGTTGTCAGATTAGTCCTCATCAAGTCTGGCGCACTTGAAACACGATGCCCCACCCACGCAGGGTTAATAGGAATGAGCTGTTGCCTTGACGTCTGTTCTGAGCCATCGCTCAATACAGAAATGAGCCACACTTTGGCTAGAAGCCAAAGTAAACCACCATTCAGCTCCAAATTGTGTTAAACAATGGCGCCTTCACACTGACATATAGGGAAGGTATGTGACCAACCTTTAACCAGCTTCATAGTTTTTTGTCTTTATAACCCATAGAAAGAGCCACTTACAATAGCCTTAACATGCCTCTACTCTGTGATCCCACCAGAGTGGCCGCTACATGAAATGCATGTCAGAGAAAATGATGTGTGGTTGAATTTGTCACTGGCTTCATACTATTTTAGACCATCTGTTCACCGTGGCAAGAGCTCACAAAAAATCATGGCCATCTTTTGGCAGTCTAATTACTGGATGAAAGCTGAAGAGTGGGGAAAAGGAGAGCTGAGTAAATATGTTTGGTGTCCATGTTGTAGCTACTAGGAAGTGCTGTAGAATGGCTGCGTGAGACGGGTTTATCTGGGCAATGTCACCTGAGATTAGATAAATCTGCTCTGGCCTAATCTGTGGCTTCCTGGCATGTGTGTTTGTTGTGCATATTCCCAAATCTATGTGTGTGTGTGTGTGTGTGTGTGTCTTTCTGTCTGTCTGGTCATCTGTGTACTGAGCGTGACCTGCCGGGCCAATTGTGAGGGATTAATTTATAATCAAGGTAGCACACTTATCCGCACACTTGCGTAGACACAAACAATCACCTGAGAGGATTAAAGTGGCGGGGTTCTGAGCGGTCTCGTGGCGGCCGTGGGAGTAGAATGCGAGCTGCACTGGAGTCCAGCTCGGTAGGGCCGGATGGGTTCTGAGAGCGGCCGGGCCTGTCAGGAGGTTTGTACGGCGCGATGCCATCATTCCGCCAGTGTGGACCTGGGCTGGTGGAGCGGGAGGAGTGGGCGCTCGAGGACTTGCTGTGGCCTCCCTGACCTTGGCCACTGGCTTTAGCCTGGTGGTAGCGGTGGGCTGTGGAGACAGATTGATAACAAGCGTTAAGACTACCAACCAACAGTGTCAGACAGATTCCTGGTGATTGTACAGACAGTACAATCACCAGGAATACAAGAGGTCCATAATATATATCATAGTTAACCACATTAATGTCTTCAAGCTCTTAGATAGCAGCAGTAGTTATTGTGTGCTTCCCTGAGCCAGAGATAGATGGACCCTTACTTGTGATATTAGCCAACCAGAGAGATGCTGATGATCCCACCATATAGGGAGAACATTTATAGAACACAAAAGGCATATGTCTGTTATCACTTAATATCTCTATGATCTTCAACATGGCTGCTTGTGGTTAGAAATGTAGCACCAATTATGATTTCAGCTATGGTCAGCTGTCCAGGCCAGACGCTCGGCCCTTGACATCATCACTTCAGCAGCAGCTTGGACCCGCAGATAAGGAGGGATGGTCTCATCCAGCACGGTGTATGAGCACGTATCTCTGTGCTCTGTGCTGCTAACCAAAGTGAGTGTAAACACTGAATGGTTTTGGTTTATAAGAAAAAGAAAAAAAAAACGTATTTGTGTTGAGATGAGTTGCTGCACAGATGTGTTGTGGGATCAGGTAGCGAGTGACTTCACATTTTCCATTACAAACTTGCATCATCTTGCAGGCCTAACTTTCCTGGCTGGAAGTAATTTTGGTCAGGTTTCAGCATGAAACGATTTCACAATGTCAAATCAGTTGACAGCAAAAATCAGATTGTATGAAATGAGAGAATTTAGAATTGGAAGTATGTTTTTGTGTCCATCATGACAAACACTATTCCTCCACATTGCTGACCCTCACAGAGCCTGCTGCGACTCTGAACATAGCACATCCGATGTGAGTCATTTGTTTGTGATCTTAAATGCATTATGAATTATGCAACACAGATAGACAACAATTAAGTTGTTTTGAAAGGGGCTGACGGGCAACGAGAAGGGACCTTACCAAAAGCAGCACAGCGACACGGGTCATGCTTGTCCAAATAGTGTTCTAATGTGTCCCAGCCCCCTCCAACACGCACCATCACATGAGTACGAAGGACCTGAGGCAGGAAAAGAGAAGACAAGGCTTCAATAGATGAACGGAAAGTAACATACACATTCATGCACAAATAAAATGGCTGAACCTTTTGATAAACTGCACTAACACACACACACACACACACTGCACAAGTCAATAGATATGCAAATTCCACAAGTGGGGCAGCTCGCTGAAGGCTGACCGGTCTTCAATGTTACGTAACATCTAGATGCACCCCTGCCTGTGCCCCTGCCTCTCCCTCCCCCACCCCTCTTTCTCCCACATCACCCCCAGCTGCTGCCATTATGAGGGCTGTTCATTGCCATGCCAACTCACAATTAAGCAGAGTACGGTAGCATAAGAAAGAGCCAAAGTGCTGTGAAAGACACCCCCTTTTTCTGGCCTATCTCATGCCTCTCAGCTGGCTTGCCCGTGTTTTCAGAGGGGAACGGGGTGAATTAGCATGGTAACTCACCCCTGCTGTCCTCTCTGCTCCTCAGCGTAGACTTCAGTTGCCGTGGAGAGGAGGGAGGGGAGAGGAGAGGGGGGGGGGGGGGCCTGGATCGTCATAACAGAGGGGGGTTGGTTGGATATGTCACTTCCTACTCTCCTCTGCTCTTTGAAGCACACACATCCACAATATCAGACCGAAGAGCCTCAGACCCTCAAGGCAGAAGCTGCTGTCACTGAAGCAACACAATTTGCCGGATGGGAGAGCCCCAGCGGATGCGTCCCCCTGCCCTGGGTTGTGCACTAGGGTCTGCCAGCCACATGTTTTAAAGGTTGTACCCGCGTCTCAGAGGGCAGGAAGGCAAAGCCACAGTGGTAGATCTGCGTGGGCTTGGCACAGAGTTTTTTTCCACCAAATCACATGCGGCACAGCGCCTCATCTCCTGGTCCCTGGCCGTGGTCAGAGAGAGGCCTGACCCCACGTTCTCTCTAATACAATCCCCGCCAATCCAAGACAAGCCTTTTCATCGGCCTTGCTCCCCTGCGACACCAAATCCGTCAAAGCAGCTGATCTGCTTATCTCGATCAGATCTGCTTACTTTGAAATGTAACTTTTTCAATACAGCAGATACACTTTTGCTCTGTCTAAGCAGTTTACAGATCTGCTGTTATTTCTCTCTTATCACTTATTGTAGTTTTTGCACAACAGTATATTATGATAGACGTGTTGTTGTTGTTGTTGTGACATTACAGACATGGCTTCATATCTCTATTCAATGAATGTGTTCGTATTCACTGCGGAGGAGGAGTAGCTGTCATGATAGTAACAGCTACTGGGAATCCAAATAAAGAAATACATTTGAGTGGGATAATTGCATGACTATAGAGATAATGATCGGGGGTCTTAAAATGCTTTAAATCTTTTATTTCATTCTATATCACTTGTTTCCACAACTAACAAGCTCATTATGCATTTTGTAATTTGTACACAACTGTGCCGGAGTCTGTTGAGGCTAAATGGACGATTTGGGACCATGTTTCCACTTCAGATCTGTGGCATAGCCGCCTACTTTCCCAACCACTGAAGGGGTATCACAGTGTGCAGAGAGACCCGATACTTGTTTCTATGGCAACAGCGAACAGAGAGGCTTCTTGTCATCATTGCGTGGGCGTGTTGAACCAATTTCTTCTTATATTGCGCTGGTGAGCTCAAAAAATTAAGCTCATGGTTCATTTCAGCTGTTGTGCCCCTCGACTAAAGGCATCTCCTCCCTCTAGGAAGCGGCCTCCCTGGGGACAAAGGCGCCTTATTAAGTTCATGCGGCCGGTTCGCCCATTTGCTTTCCCCGCCTCATCCCCTCGTTCAGCCTGAGATCCTTGTCAGAGCTTTGGCAGCTGAATAGGGGTTTACTGGCTGTTAAACCGGCTGCCCAGCTTCCTCCCCTCAGAAGAATAAGGGAAGTGTGTTGGCCGCACTTGTAGCTGCTCGGGCATATGTGTGATCACTGTCATCCCTTAGTGAGGAATCAGGAGAGGGCGGAGACAGGGTGATGAGAGCTAATCTGACAAGTCTAAGGCTCTCAGACACACACACTCACACACACACACACTCACATCGCAAACAGGCACATGTAAACACACATCTATGCCGTTAAAATGGCTGTCCCAAAAGGCAAACATGAGCTTCTATTTGTCAAACATCTTAGGGACTGTTGTAAAATCATAAGAAGGGAGGAGAGGTTATGTATCGTTCATTTTGCTGAAGGGAGGGAGGTCTTTTATTTTTTTCCCATTACAAATTTATTCTTCAGCCTTCTCTCACAGGATTACTTTAGCAGCCTTTAATGATGGCTTTAGTGTGCCTAATCGCACATAATTGTGCATTTATGACATGAAATAAAAATGCAGACGAGAACAATCCTGTCTCTGTTTCAGGACTTCATTCATGACAGACGACCACTTTAGTGTGCTTTCATAACAGAAAGCAGAATACATGTTACATAGTCTTTAGAAAATAGAGAGATGTTTCTATGTTTGCCACGGCTAATGTGTGCGTTGGTTATTATTCCATTGATATATGTTGTTGTATTCTAAAATTCTTCACCGTAAACTTATTTGTGTTAAAACGATTCATCAGTAATATAGAAAGCCAAAAGAAAAGTCTTGCATTTTTTTTAAAGTGAAATATAAGTAATTCAGTACACACAACACATTTGAATAATGTAGAAAATACTATTTCCCAGATAGAGGTGCATGTGCCAAACATTACTCCACGTAGTGTATTTCACATCTCCCCGTCTGGACCAAGCGGTGCCGCTAACATTGACGTATTATTGACATTTAAGACCTTTAATAGGTCAGCGAGTCATTAACTCACATTAATCTGGCTGGGGTACATTTTCGGTAAGTGAAACCAAATCGATCCCTGGTACTTCCTGCCCAGTCCTGTGAGGCCTGAAGCAGGTTCAGTGGCGGCTCTTAAACTGAAACTGAGACAAACAGTCCAGCAGAAACAGGCTACAGCCAAGATAAGGGCCAACACAGGAAGTGACCTAACGCTCTAATTGTGTCTCAGTGGAGAAAAAAAAAGTACAGTCCTGGGAGTGGGCCACTTTGTAAACACTCATGTGAGAGACAGGAGTCACAATGCTGTTACATACACGGTTCTCTGGGCTTTGATGCAGCCAAGCAGCTGAGGGGTTTATCTGTTGCTGCATAACCCGGCTCTCCTTCAAACAACACATGATGCCATATGCCAACACCGTATGGTTCCATGCAATTACTGCAGGCCTCACAGTCTTCTGTGCAAAGTGCCAAAGAGGCTTCTATATATTCAGCTGGACATGTGCAGTAGTGTAAAAGGGATAATTCAGGTTCAGTACAACTCCTAAAATAAGATCGAAGTTGTAATAAACTAGAAACAAACTTCAAATACAAGTGACCTGACAGTGTACATGAACTTATGTTGTATTCTTAGATTTGGTATTATTTATACCTCCAGTAATGTTAAGTTGCTTAATCAAAGGCAGTTTTAGTTTCATGAAATTAACTAAAAGTTTTAAAGGCCGGAAGTGGGTTAATGAAAGCCGTTCGCGTTTTCGTTTGTGCTTGATATTCAACACATCCATGCATTTGATCAAACATCTTGAATTCCACTGACAATACAATGCACAATTATTTTCCCGTCTTCCTTAATCTATAAACATAAATAGTGAAAAAACAAAGACATGTCTGGTGGCTCATAGTCACAGATAATTGTGTTTGTGGAGATGAGGGCCTACCCTTATGAAGATCAATGCACTGGAGTCTCCCACTTTGTACTTCCCCTCCGACACCTTGACCATGGGAAACTGAGCCGGACAGGAACACCGGCCCAGAATCTCACGCACCTGAGGAGAACAAAACAAAAGCAGCTGAAACATCCGCAGCGGACAAACGTGACACACACAAACACACATGAGGGGAACCTGACGGTGATCCTTTCCTGCTCTTCAGGTCAGTGCCCGTACATGATGCCACGTTTAGTCACATATATCTGCACAGTGACCAAAGCGCCACTGGTTCTGAGCGCTTATGTGTCAACAACACAATGATTCTGGTTTATGGTGTGAGGAATGAGGAATGAGCAGTCTTGGCTTCCTGAGTGTATGAGGGCGTTGATTGTGGACTGTTTGTGCGTCATCGTCCTGCCAACTTTTTTCTCCAGCACCCACTGGGTGATAGGGTTCCCCGCCCCGCTCTCTCACCACATTAAAAGCCCTGCCTCATCTCATCCCTCCAGAACATTTTGGTGGTTTAGTTCACCGCAAAGTGTCACAAAAGCACCAAAAACCTCTCGACTGGATTACTGCAACAGCATCCTGTACGGCTCACCCACTAAAATCATCAATAAACTACAATACATCCAGAACTCTGCTGCCCGTCTGCTCTCCCACTCCCGCACCAGAGACCACATCACCCCAGTCCTTCAAAACCTCCACTGGCTCCCCATACAGCAAAGAATCCAGTTCAAGATTCTCCTCATCACTTACAAAGCCCTCCACAACCTCGCCCCTTCATAGCTTTCAGACCTCCTGCACCGTCACACTCCCAACCGCAACCTCAGATCTGCCGACACCAACCTCCTTACCCCCCCTACTCTGTCCAAGCATCGGACCTGGGGGGACAGGGCCTTCTCTGTTGCTGCCCCCTCCCTCTGGAACTCCCTGCCCCAACATCTCAGACATTCTCCGTCACTCGCCACCTTCAAAACTGCACTTAAAACTCACCTATTTAAATCTGCTTTTAACCTCTAAAGTCAGTCATGTGTGTTTTCTTTCTCTTCGTGTTTATTTTCTTACTGTTATGTTGTAGATTTTGTTTTTATTATAAATGCTTTTATTGTTTCTGTTTTTACCATGTAAAGTGTCTTTGAGTGCCTTTTAAAGCGCTATATAAATAAAATGTATTATTATTATTATTATTATTATTAAAATACATATGTGGAAAATGCTAATGATTGCTCTCCCTCTCTGCCACTCTGGGCTGTCACATGACATTGTTTCGGGTTGTGACATCATGAACCGAGGAGGGAAAGAGCTCAGAAACCAGACTGGTGGTGGTGGTGGTGATGTCAGCAGGCCTGTGCTGCCAGCTGCGTTTTCAATCGAAGGAGTCAAAGCCAGTGCCCTTGCTGTGGTTGGGGGTGCTTATTAGGCACAGACACGACTGCAGGGTGGGGCGAGATCCGCCTGTGTTGCACAGGCCTGGGCTCTCGCAGGATTGGACAAATTTGATGTTTTTCTTGGCGTCTTTGACAGACAAAGGCGTATGCGCACTTGTCGACCAGGAGGGAGAGAAAGAAAAGCAGCAGAGTGGACCGAGGGAAGCACAGGGAAAGAAGAGGAATAAGTGCTCAATGATTGTGCATGCAGGGGCGGCCATTACCAAGGGCAGGAGAGTATTTAATTGATATTTAAGTGATCAAATGACGTGTTAAGAGGAAAATGTCAGGTTGTGAGCTCCCACCCTTTGGCTGTTTACAGTAGCTTTCATGCTGTGTACAGGGCTGATGGGATGCAGTGTGTGTGTGTGTGTGTGCGTGTGTGTATGAGCACCTACATTATGGTGTATTCGGTAGATTAAGGAGGCACCTTGTTATTTTCCTCACACCGCACCCCTCATTCTTTCCTATGCTGATTAAAGAGGGTGGGATCAGCGCTAAGCCTCAGCACCTCACCTGCTTCTGTCTGTTCTCTCTCTCATCGGCTTTGTTGTCTTTCCGACTGTATCCTCAGCCCATGCACTCGCTGACCAGCACTATATTTGTCTTTGCTTCCTTTGTTTTGCTTACATCTCTACATCAGCTTGCTCCCTCTCTTCCTCTCCGCTCTGTCACTCCGTCTTTCATTCTTTCAGTAGGTGGACAAGCTCTGTTTGGAAAAACCCCGGACAGTGACTTAATGGAAAGATTGCTATGGCAACAGACACACACACACACACACACACACACACACACACACACACCCACACACACACACACACACACACATAGCCTTACCCTTCCCTTTTTAACTGTACTTTTTTTTTTCTTCATTCTAGCTATAGTAAAGCCTTTCTCTCGCTCCTAAAACCTCCCCAGAGCTGTTCAGCTGAGGTCATGCATTTTCCTCCAGAGGGAAGGTGGAGGACTCGCACACTGTGTCTCATACGGAACACTGAGCCGGATACACAGTCCAACCACGACGGCTTTTAATAATAACCTAATCAATAGCAGGCCTGGCATTTGAGATATTTACTCTGCGGAGCCTTAAGACATGAAATGTGTGCACTTCCCATGTCTTCACTGTGTCAACAATGGATTCAAACAGACACACTGAAACCAAAACACACAGAGACGCGCACAGACACACACACCGGAATGAGATAGAAGGGGAGGAGGGAGACAAGGTCACGCAGGAAACATGCGGAAGTGGAGCTGGAACACTGCGAAAAAACTGAAAGATGAATTATGGATGCAGGCTCGTCACATCAGGGACGCTCTCAGCGAGAGCTGCAGATGTTTGTGAAGGAAAGGAAAAGCGATTGAACAATCCACAGCACTCCCCTATTGTGAGAATCTGCTGTATCTCTCTTGAGATAGGAATGCAGAGATGTTTCGAGCGGAGAGAGAAACACCGTCATTGTGAAGAAACCGCTGCGACCTTGCCTTTGGATTGAGCAGCTGTGTTTGCCTCAAAGCAGTTTAATGTAGAGAACATACACAGTGCATATCGCTTTAAATATCCCAGCGCTCAGATCATGCACTATCTGCTCAGTGTGAGTCAATAATCTCTTCATTCCTTTCCTTCCTGACCTGCCAACATCTGAAGGGCCATCCGAGGCTGAGGGCTGAGCAAACCCTGGGGATGAAGAGAGGAAATGGGAGGGGGAGATCAAGATGTTTTGGTTGTATTCCTCATTTTCTTTACTGATTTGAGATGTGGCCTGACATGCTACACTAAGACTGTATATACTGTAGCGTGACATAAAATGGTAGAACAAAGGAATGCACAAGGTTGCCAATACTGTCCTACTCTACATTTACTGAGGTTATTTAGTGAATACACATAATATAGTTCTGGTTTTGTTTTCAGACCAGGGTCCACATTTTATCAGTGTACTGATAAGAAGCCGCACAGCCGTTTGAATACAGTCTGTTCTCCTCGTGAGTCAACACACAACGTACAGCCACGCGCTTTGCTCCAGCGCAGTCATCAAACATAGGTGTGTTGGCCTGCTGCAACTGGTTCCTTTTATGATTGCTATGCAAAGGGGATAATTGCAGCCAAAACGTCAACAATAAAAAGTGAACATTACAACTCACTCCACGGGAATTTACACAAGGGTGTTTCCAGGATTTGACTTCCTGAGAGACGACTGTAGATTGGAGGGTTTACGGCAGAATACGTTGTCTTTTCAAAAGGTGGAGGAAATTGGGAGGATTAAAAGACGGCTAACCGTGTGGAACACACAAGATTCTTCTCTTAGCTTATCCTGTTACCTTGAGGATCTCCTGACATGACTGGAAACTTCCCAAGATAACACAACCTCACCTTTAGATAAGCACAGAGAGACAAGAAAACACTGCGGGCGCCTACTTGGTAGGAGGGAGAGGTTTTGAACCTGAGGGGTTATTGCTTCACCACCCACTGTAAGCATTCCTAAAGCCTGTGAGCACAAAACTGAAAAACAGCTACATGTCAGACTCTATCCTCCTATTTAACCACCGTCCTGCATAAACGACTCCTCCGTGGACGACCACGCAACATCTCATAAACATGGAACAACCTCCATTGCAAAAAATGATCTCTTTAAACAACCTGGGGGGTGCAGGGAGCTGATAAAGGACTGAATTAATGCTGAGTATGTTGGACCTGTAGTCTGAGGGAACAATCTGGAGAGCTCATGAACACACATGTGTTAGCATGCTGGTTCAACAGGCCACACCAGCAGAGATTAGATGGAGAAACAGAGTTGGTTAAACGCCTCAGGACCAGGTGTGTCAGTTAATGCCAGTAACAATTTTCACAGCGAGAATGAGCCGAATAATATACCAAAGAAGAACGAACTACGGCAATAGTTCAACATTCTTTTTTTCCTGGCTGAGAGTTAGATGAGAAGATTGATCCCACTTTTGTATCCGTCCATTAAATGTAAGGATAGTCAGCTTAGCTTAGCACAAAGACAGGAAACAGAGGAGACAGCCAGTCTGGCTCTGTCCGAAGGTTAAAATAAATCCACCTGCCAGAAAATTGACAGCATATTTACCATACAGACACCAGTAAGCAAATACGCATATGATACTATTCCATCTGTTACATAAATAACTACACCATGCCTTTATGTTACGACCTGTGATGTGTGTTTGATCAGGGAGAAATCTAATCATACTGGCTCCAGGGCAGGCCTCATCCACCGCTTCAAGGAAAACATTCATGAAAATCGATGCCTGTCTGCTGGCCACATGACAAACTGCCCATTGGGATGCTGGGAGAATATATAAATCAAATGGACATCAAGTGCTGCAAGGCGAATAACTCTATCTGCTTCAGTCAGACAGCGGCGTAATCACCCAGCGCAGGAAGTTAAAGCATCTATGTCATTTGTCGGTTTGTTTTGATGAGGAGGCTCAGCACCTCTCCTCGAGACAGCTGAGTTTAAAGGGATGGACGTCCTTCGCTTTTCTCATCCTGACAGTCTCCACCTGAGACCAGCATGACGCGGCTGCAGGCAATGAACAGACTACTCACACAGACAGAAGCCTATTCGGATGAACGGCCAATTAAATGATAATCATGCAAACAATCCAGGGACAGCATCAAGCGCAAGGCAATAAAGACAAACAGCGGGCAGAGTGCAGAGTCAGCTGTTTCCACACGCACACTGCTGCATGGAAAATAGTGAGGAGGAGTGGAGTCTGGTCTGTACTGTCACTGTGCAAAGTCTAGAGGTTAAACAAAAACAACCTTTCAAATACTAAACCCCTAAAAACATGAGTGCATGTGACACAGGAGGGAGAAACACTGAAGGATGCCACGCTCTCTCAGCAAAGCGTACGAGTGTGACCCAATGCAAAGCATGACCTACTTTTCTCTTTCACTCTAGCTCCCCTCTGTACTGTAGCTCTCCCTCCCAGAGCAACATCCATTCCAGTCAGGTTTAAAAGAGTGTACACTGAAGTCACTCTAGGCACACTATCTGTTGTCTACTCCCCTTTTTTTATTCCCTGAATGCATGAATTGGACCATAAGGTTAATGGAGCAGACTGTCCATATCGGCATAATACACACACGTTCTCTCTTTATTACTCCCCCCCCCTTTGCTCTGCTGGTGTCTCCATCCAAAGTCTTTGATTGAGACGCCAGCCTTTGATTGCCTCGCTGTCAACAGTGGCAGTCTATTCACATCACCCCATCAATGCCACCAACAAGACATACTGTTGTGCTCTTTGCTTTATCATCTGTCGGAGACAGGGGTGGGGGATGGGAATCGCACATATATGAACTAAACAAGGGTTGAATGTTGAAGCCTGGAGTGAAATAAGACATGAACCAGTTTAAATGACTGAGCACGAAGAAGGAAAGATGTGCATGAAGGAAGGCTGTGAAGGGCTGTTGTTTATACACTCAAATATTGTGTTGTATAGATGGCTATGCCTGCAGTGAGCTTGTGAACAATTAGAGGGTGCATTAAGGGGTCAGTAAATGTTATTTAAATTATTACATGTATGTCACTTCACATAGTTCTGTATGTGCCCAGGGCCTAATGGCAAGACCTAGAAAACATAGAAAAAGGTGTTTCTTTACATGAGGCTGCTTGCGGCGTATATATAGAAAAATACAGTTCCAATCGAAGTCGCTGTCATAATCCCTATGTAGTGGTGATATGATAGAAAATCCCAGGATACACTTCATGTGTACATATAGCGAAGTGAACCAGCTGCTGTCTGTACCTACTACTGAGAAAATATAACATCTCCAGGAGTGGGAAAAAGAAACATTTGTCACTGACTCAAACTTTGATGAAGGAAATGAGACACCGGTCACTTCCTCAACTTCAGAGTGGAAAACCGTCCCACAGTGATATGAGTAATAACACGCGTAGTGGCGGATGAGTGGGAGAGAAACACAGTGGTGGTGAGTGTTTACATGAGTGTTGTTTCGATAGACGACAGCTTCCTTAACATGGTCGTTGACACATCAAATGTTGGCATTAAAGCTAGGGTGGGTCATTTTCCTCATCTTCTTTGTTTGTTGAAGTTCTCGTTACATCCCGAAAGCCATCCATGAATGAAATGCTTCAAAGATAACCTGCGGCTGTCACGGGAACGTAATAAGCCCGTCCAGTTATTTAATTTGTGTCTACCTACCTGTCTACCTGCGCGCACTCTGCCCGCGCACTCATTGCGCGTCGTCTTCCATAAACTGCTGACTTAACAGCTGTGAGTACTAATGTTCGTTGTTTATGTTCATAATAATACTTTTGGTGGAGGCCTAATGAGACGGGCTGTCAGTGTTGCCCGCTTCGGGACTTTCTTGCTAGATTCTGCAACTGTTGGCGCTGGTTCTGCGAGCTACTTTCATCGGAAAAGAGTTTTTAGGTTGGATCATTTTTTTAATCTAGTGTACGTTTCTAAGCATTAACGACCCTGTAATGTGTAATGAGGACAAAATTATAACTTAGAATATATGGTGAGACATTTTAGTGTGATTATTGAATAGGCAAATGTCCTTCAAAGGGACTACTTAAAGTAATCCTGCTGTCTGTAAACCGACTGTTACTCTACACGCGTTAGAATAATGACCTGTAATCCTATTATCGCTACACTTTTATTGTCTTAGTTGAACTCAACAGGATTAGTTTGATCGTCCAATAACCACACAACGTGTAGAAGAATACACAGGAGCCAAATGTACAAACCTCATTGAGATGCAGTCAGCTGCACAAGAACGGCAAACGTTTTAAAGATAGTACATGTCCCTTAAATGACTGTGTTCATGCATACGCTGCACAGCTCACATGTTCTGCTTGAGGTTTAATTGGATCGGGGCATTGTGGAGGCGCGACACAGCTAATTACAACGTCCTGAGCTCACTTACACACGTTCAGAGACAACACGATGACTAAATGTAATCTGCACATTTGTAGCATTTCTGTTTGCACGAGAATCTGAGGCTGCTGTGCACGTCTCTGTGGGTGCTAATAGTCTGGTAATTAATTGATGACATTTCATCAGTAACGTTATTGGATATGAATAGAGCAGCAGTTCATGAATGAATTGTGTATTTAAAAAAATAATAATCTGATTTAAAATTTTGTTATGAATAGTGGCTGAATAAAAACAATTTCCACAGAGAAAAATCAGTAAACGATAATGAAAACAAAAGAGCCAAACCATCCTGTGAAACACAACCCATCTTGGACGATGCAGGAAAGTCTTGACTTGACTGAGGGCAGCGGACACACACAGTCTGGTGTCACAGCTGTGGACCGATGAAACTAAGCCCTTTAACTTTCTTCCTCTCCCTCCCTGTCAGACACTAATGTCAGCCAGAGATGAGGTTTCCAGTAATACCGAGACACTAATCTCCTGCAAGACACAAATACAAAGAAAAGTATTCTGCAGGATAAACTTGTGACTGGGAGGCACAATGCCCTGCAGCAAGAACTGAGCGGCCGGCAGACAAATGACTGTATTTAAAGAAAAATGTGGATTTAATGTTGATTGTTTTAAAATAAAATAAATACAGTCCAGAAAATGAAGAGGTATCTATTGGATATATGTCTGGGCCTCAAAAAGAGAAATGCTGAAGCCGTTAGACAAGATGTGTTGGTACTGTGGTGCTCTGCTACTATTTTCATATTGCAGCCTCTCATCTTTGAACCCCTGTGGTTTCTCGTTTGAAGATCCTCATGTTGCTGATGTGGGCTGTTCTGCACAGTGTACATGCATGCAATTTTCTAAGGTTGACAGGGAGGTGGAAATTTCATTGACTGGGACCACCACTTCTCAAATCAGTCAAGTCAAATGTGTCTGTTGGGCACCGTCGGGCTGCTGATGGATGTGTCAGTGCGGATGTTAGACGGGGGAAAGACAGGCATACGCTCTGCAGCTTTCACTGCGATCTTTTTGTCCTGAACATGCAGTCGGCTTGTTTAATCCTCATACGCCGAGTGAGAGTTTGCGGACTCAGACAGTCTGGACGTCCTCCTCCACATGCTCTCCTATTTCTGTCCGTGGAGGTCACACTGGAGCCGCTCTGCTCTGCTGCCTGACCAGCATGAGTGTGACTGTCTCCCCCCTCCTCCCTCACATCTTTGGTGCCAAAGACGGACATTGTTCTCTTCATCGACATGAAACTGTCAATGCCCCCCCCACCTCTCACAAACCATGCAGATGCTCCCGCTGGTCCATCTGTCTGCTCATTAGCTTTGCCCCTAACAAGACCTTTGCCTCTCTAATGTGCTCGTGTCAGGCAGGCCCTCACAAAGGTCAGACAGTTCAACCGGGACAAGTGACGAGAGTCGATGGTTTGGACTCCACAGGACAGGAAATGTATTAGAACCAAACTGTAGTGTTGGTAAAGAAGCAGCAGAAGCAGTGATTCAGAATGATCCACACCTGCATGATATTAATCATTCCTCACACACTCACACTCACACTACTGGGAATGTATGAGGCGCTTGCATGCTTCATAGCACTGACGTGATATTTTCAGAGGTGGTGCTTGACTTTTGACACCTTTCTGCGTTTCACTGTGGGAGAGAATGGTCTTCTATCGGCTGCTTCTTGCTGTTTAGCACCACACAACTAAACACTGGATGATATTCACTTGTGATCAAAGCCTGCGGTACATCTATACGCCACGTGTTGTGAGCAGTGAGGATTCAATTATGTGAAGTTTGAGCTGCAAGATCACGATGATGACTAGCATGAATCATAATGCAGTTGTGATTAATTTTATGGAGTCAACTGCTTATTCAGGATAATTAATAATGAGATCACTAATAGACAGAGGATTGCGTTTTTTTTTATCTTTTCAACTCACCAATTCATCCAGATTTCGCATGTCACATAAAACTCTCTTCTGCGGCCAGATGAACGGCTCTGGATCAGGCTCCTCTTCTTCATCCTCCACGCTGTGACTGCTCTCCTTCCGACTGAAGCACCTGCTGGGCGGGCTCTGCTCAGCTGGCTCCCCAGCATCGACCCGCAGGCTCTCCTGGTCCCGGATCTCCTCCTCGATCTCCTCCTCCAGCTGGATCAGCATGGGGGCCAACATGCCGAACTTGGACCCGCGTCGCGCGACCTCAAGGAGACACAGAACAAAATTCTTCTCGTTGCACCTCTCCACCAAGTCGTTGGTCTCGAACATGAGGACGTCCTTGATCCAGAGCTCCTGCCTGCACCAGCTGATGAAGTTGGACACGTTATCCCGCGCCACGAACGAGCCGGCGACGACGTTGCGTGACTGGGATACGACATCTTTGGATGGCACCTGCATGGACTGTGCAGCCTCCGGGTACTCCAGCTGGAAGTCCTGCGCGGCGCGGTTCACGTTGTTGGCGTGCCGACACAGGGCACAGCCCGTCCCCAGCCCATCCATAAAGGTGTCCGCAGTGACATCCAGGTCGTAGAGGGTGTTCAGCCATTCAGCCAGATCCTCCTTCATGGCGTACAGGTATTCCTCGCTGGATTTAAAAGGCCGGATACTCTTGGAGGCGGAGGACTGGATGTTGCTTTGATCAGCCATATTGTCTGGTTATGTAGCCTATCGATAAAGTCTACTTGATGATTCCCGATTGTCTCATTGCACAACCGTGCGCTGAAGCCTCGCCCGCAAAATGAAGCGAAATAACCGTGTTGACGCACCCATGCCGATTCGCATGTGTGGTTTTCTTACGGGAGCTCCTTGAAAGCAGGCTTTGTGTTGTCAGAGGCATATCGGGATGAGGTCTAGCCGTGGCGCATGGATGCGTTTTCCGGATGTCTCTGCGAAACCTGTTTCCTCTGAAGAGCGCATCGCCGGGTCCCGACGTGAGAGGGGGAGAGCGCTGCGGTCCGGGACGCGCTTTACACACCCATGATGCGACGGGGCCCCGTTAATCCACCCGGTGGCCGGCGGGTCTTCTCGCCCACAGAAATCCACGTGTCACCATGCCTGTGCGTCCAAAGGGCGGTCAGTCGGCTCCTCGTCGATGAAATCACGACCACTGAGCGGCACTGAGTCCACGGCTCGTCTCCCCTGCAGATAGGCCCGCCTCTTGCACTGAATATGTTGACCTGCTGTAGCTTAGACCAGCAGAGCGACTCTCTGTGGCACATCCCATTATGAGGGATCAACGCTCGGCAGAGGAGGAAAACTTAACCCCATGATCACCAACTCTGCGTACACACTCTTTAAAACACAAGTTCTGAATATAGTGCTGGATTCATCTATAACAATGCATATTATCATCAATACTCATTTGTCTGAATCTAAACATTAATTACAGCTGCCAAATAAATGTATAAGAGTAAAGCGTACTATCTATCTACTCCTATAGTATCAGGGGTAGGCTGTTTATTGAACTTTGGTACTTTTTCATTCATTTTACTTCAGTTCATGATGGTGTTGCACAATGTTAGAACTGTTTCACTCTGTAAAAATGTATTTGTATGTGTTTTCATTTGTTAAACACATTATCAGGCTTCTTGCAGTATCTCAATAATGAAGCCTCTGTGTGGTCTCTTTACCAAATAGCCTAAGGTCAATAAAGCTAACATCTCAGCATCACAAGACGCAAACTCTGCCTAGTACGAGAAATTCCATTCTAACAGTATAATCTTATAAATGATCACAGCATGTGATTTGTCGGTTAACCTTTAATGACTTTGTCTTAGCCTCTTGTATGTTTGTAATGAATGTGTTAGAAGTTTGAAGGAGGCACTGCACAAGTTAAAGACGCCCCAACTGGAGAGGAGAGAGAACAGGTAAACCCTGGAACAGCATGAGATTGGGAGTTGTTATGAGAGATAGTGAGAGAGATGCAGTAGGACAGTGTCATCCAGTCTAGTCAGACAAGCACAAGACAAAGAAGCCAATTCAATATGATCTTCTGTGTGCACGTCAGAAAATGTGTGTACTTATGTCACATATTGCACAAGATAACAAGGTTGCTGTTATTGCTCCTTTAGTTTTGCGTTAACTTAGGAAAACGTGTTTGATTTCTCTACTTCTTCTCTATTATCTCAAAAATATCAAAGGCTGGAATGAGAATGCAAGACCAGACATTCCTGTTCTAACGGTTTTACGGCTCAAGGTTTGAAACTAGGTTCACACTTTGGTGAACAGACCTGATTTTCAGGTTTTAATGGCAAGTTATGCTTCAGAAAAACATCAGGGAAACTTGCTCGGGGATCTAAAGACACCGTCTGTAATCAAAGTGTAAACAAATGGGTAGCCTTACAGCCAGAACTCAAAGCACATGATTAGAAACTACTTTGGATCCTGGGGGGGGGGGGTCTTTCAATTCAAACTTTACTCAAGTTTTGAATGTTTTACGACACCGCTGAAAACTTGTTTACCTATATGTGCCCTTATTCTGAAAGTTGTTGAGACGTACAGCACCCCTTATTGTTTTTAATCTAATACTTCAACTCTTCAATTGTATGTAAATATATCTGAAAACTTCTGACTGGGCCTTTCAAAGTCTTTTCCATCTCATTTGGAATTTCCTCTTTGACAATCTATTGAAGCAGCTCATACTCTCTAAACGTGTGCTTGTTTGAATTCAAGTGAAGCCCCTCTGCCAAGGAGGAGGTCTTGTTTTTATTTAAAAAGAGGGATGTGTCTGTTTAAGAAAGAGAGGGAGAGAGTAAGAAAGGAAGGGAGGGAGGGGGGGGGCGGAAGAGAGGGGGGGGGGGGGGGGTGATGAGATCATTTTCTGGGCCTGGATGAATCAGCTTTTCTGTCAGTAAAGAGAAAAAGATATATATAGAGAGAGAGAGAAGAATCCAGCACTCTATTAATCCACACGAACAACCGTCCACAGTGAACGGGAAGTACTCTAAGATGTCAGCTGTAGGTTTTTCCAGAGGGATCATTTAGAGAGCTGTAAATAAAAAATACAAAAACACAGACGTGAGACATCTTTTAATGTACAGAGCTGTGAGCTGCTGGTCAGTGTGTTTCATCAGCTTTTTATAGTGAAGAAAAAGTTGTTCGGTAACTTTAAATAGAAGATACTGCAAACGTGCAACATACTCTCACCACTTTCTTTAGACAGAATCCTACCGGCAGGATTATCTAGTGGTAACTCAATAGGTGTATGAAAAGAAACATTGGAGGATAGTTTTAATGGCCATATGTCTATCAGATGTAAAAAATGTAATGTGCCAAAGATACACATCAGTGATTAATAACAGCACTTAAATCAACTTGATTGCCTTTTAGAGAATGCGGTTGAATAAAATTAAAAAAAATACAGCAATGAGGCCAAAGCCTGACGGCAGTCAAGATGGGACACTGAGTAAAGTTAAACAAAAACAGGCAGAGGAAAGGAAATAAGGAAAAAATTAAGAGGTATTTTTCTCTGGTTTAGATTTGATACCGGCATTAAAATCATCTCCTTGTGTTTCGCGTCTTTGGTTGTCGGTTTACAATAGTATTGCTGTTTATTGGAGCATTAAGTCATGGAACGCAAAATAAGTTAGTTTCTGTTAAGACTAACTTAAATGTTAAGGTTAAAATTATATAAAATCAGTGATAAGAAAAGGCTTGAGGCCCTTTACACTGCTGTTGTTTAGTCAGGTCAGTCATGTTTTAACAAGGTGTAGTTAATGCAAAGCACCAGAAACCAGCCCGTACATCCATGTCACAACTGCAGCACTCAAGTTTCAGTTCAAACTGCTCCAGCTATGGACAACCAAAGTAACAGCAGCAGCCAGTTAGACCTGCAGATGTGCTCCATCTACAGACAAGGAATGTAGAATAAAACAAAATGTGAAGCATTACTTTGGGTATTAAACCATCAGCCGATGCACTCAAAAAATATTACCCTTAAGTGTTCTTCGGGATATGTAATAGGAAATACATAAATCATTTTTCAGGTTTCTCAATATACAGTTGTGTGAAAAAGTGTTTGCCCCCTTCCTGATTTTTTATTTTTTTGCATGTTTGTCACACTTAAATGTTTCAGATCATCAAACAAATTAAAATATTAGACAAAGATAACACAAGTAAACACAAAATGCAGTTTTTAAAATGAAGGTTTTTATTATTAAGGGGGGAAAAAAATCCAAACCTACATGGCGCTGTGTGAAAAAGTGATTGCTCCCTAAACCTAATAACTGGTTGGGCCACCCTTAGCAGCAACAACTGCAATCAAGCGTTTGTGATAACTGGCAATGAGTCTTTTACAGCCAGCGTTGTAGAGGAATTTTGGCCCACTCATCTTTGACTAGGCCACTCCAAAGTCTTCATTTTGTTTTTCTTAAGCCATTCAGAGGTGGACTTGCTGGTGTGTTTTGGATCATTGTCCTGCTGCAGAACCCAAGTGCGCTTCAGCTTGAGGTCACGAACAGATGGCCGGACATTCTCCTTCAGGATTTGTTGGTAGACAGCAGAATTCATGGTTCCATTTACCACAGCAAGTCTTCCAGGTCCTGAAGCAGCAAAACAGCCCCAGACCATCACACTACCACCACCATATTTTACTGTTGGTATGATGTTCCTTTTCTGAAATGCCGTGTTACTGTTACGCCAGATGTAATGGGACATACACCTTCCAAAAAGTTCAACTTTTGTCTCGTCAGTCCACACTCGTCAGTATTTTCCCAAAAGTCTTGGGGATCATCAAGATGTTTTCTGGCAAAACTGAGACGAGCCTTTATGTTCTTTTTGCTCAGCAGTGGTTTTCGTCTTGGAACTCTGCCATGCAGGCCATTTTTGCCCAGTCTCTTTCTTATGGTGGAGTCATGAACACTGACCTTAATTGAGGCAAGTGAGGCCTGCAGTTCTTTGGATGTTGTTCTGGGGTCTTTTGTGACCTCTTGGATGAGTCGTCGCTGCGCTCTTGGGGTAATTTTGGTCGGCCGGCCACTCCTGGGAAGGTTCACCACTGTTCCATGTTTTCGCCATTTGTGGATAATGGCTCTCACTGTGGTTCGCTGGAGTCCCAAAGCTTTAGAAATGGCTTTGTAACCTTTTCCAGACTGACAGATCTCAATTACTTTGTTTCTCATTTGTTCCTGAATTTCTTTGGATCGCAGCATGTCGTCTAGCTTTTGAGGATCTTTTGGACTACCTCACTTTGTCAGGCAGGTCCTATTTAATGATTTCTTGATTGAGAACAGGTGTGGCAGTAATCAGGCCTGGGTGTGGCTAGAGAAATTAAACTCAGCATTCCAAAGATGTGATAAACGACAGTTAATTTGTTTTAACAGGGGGGGGCCCTGTACACAGGGCCATGTAGGTTTGGATTTTTTTCCCCCTTAATAATAAAAACCTTCATTTAAAAACTGCATTTTGTGTTTACTTGTGTTATCTTTGTCTAATATTTAAATTTGTTTGATGATCTGAAACATTTAAGTGTGACAAACATGCAAAAAAATAAGAAATCAGGAAGGGGCAAACACTTTTTCACACAACTGTAAGTCTGACCGTGTGGAGTTTCTCTTCAGGCATCCTTAAGTGTCTACATTTAGGTCTCTTGTGAGTGATGAGGTTTGATTCTTCTAAAAATCACAGATCTGAGCAGAATATGGTTTATACGATAACCAAATCTAAATCATCTGTGGTGGATTGAGTCCTGACTGGGTCATGTGTACGTGTCATGCATGACTGCTGTCATAATCTCTACAGATCGTAAAAATAAATATGTGACTTATGAAACTAACTCCTCTACACCACCTAGTTTACAAGCGACTGCATTAATGATTCCCCTGCATGACGCGACTTTCTAAAGTTGAAATAAAGGCCACAACTCAAACATCAAATCAGTAAAATTTTATTTCCCAAATGTGTCATCATACAATAGCCAGTTACGGGAAAGATGAAGCAGTTATGTTAACGAATGGAAAAAAGCATTATACAACACTGTCAAATCTAATCACCACGTTTAAAAAAAAAGCAACAAAATAAACATGCACAATACAAGATGCTGCATAAACATGGGTAAACTAAAATAAAAATGGAAACAGGAGTTGAATGAAACTGCACAGGATGTTTATAAGCAGCTCTATAAGCATTGAAATATGGAATCATAAATTAAAAATGATCTTTAAAAATCAAATTCCGCAAGAGGAACAGTCAAGCTCTTCAATAGGGCCGCTCTCTGCGCTCCTGGCGATGGTCCCTAAAAAAAAAAAAAAAAAAAAAAAACAGAACAGTAGTAAGTGAACATATTTGCAGTGTCAGGTTGACAATAAATTCAGGTCACAGATTTGCATTCATCTGCTTTTTCCAATGGCTTACATCAAGATCCTTGAATTCCTCACTGGGAAAAAAGAAAAAAAAAGAAATAAGAACACATGATGGTGAGTCTTAATCCTACCTCATATCCATCTTTCCACCTGGTGGGCCCATTCCTCTTCCCCCTCTGCCACCCATTCGGTCCATGGGTGGTCCTCCACGCCCGGCTCCACGGAAACCTCCCCTATCCATTCCCCCCCGTCCTCTGAATCCACCGCGGTCTCCCCAACCTCCACGGAAACCTCCAGGACCACCTGGGCCTCCGGCTCCTGCCGGCCCACCACGGTCCATCCCTCTGCCTCCACGCATCCCCATTCCACCTCTGCCTCTGTCACCGCCGGGGGGGAAAGGAGGGCCACCGCCCAACCCTTCTGGTTTGGGGGCTTTGCACTGGTTACACTCCATCCTCCAGGCAAAGTTCTGGTTGCCGCAACCCCTGTGGACACAGACCATTAAATAAATGATAAACCAATCTTTGATACAAAAACAGACACTGCACTATGAAGTAATACATACGGGTTAGGACACTCCCAGTCCCCAGCTCTCTGCTGCATGTTGCCTCCTGTGGGTCCACCTCTGCCCATACCACGAGGACCACCACGCGGGACGAACCCGCCGCGGTCTCCTCCACGGTTCATCATACCTGATAAGAAAATGATAAAAAAAACAACGTTTTAATCATGAGCATATTCCCCTCGCTTTGATATACTTTTCTGTTGTCTCCAGCTTTGACATGCTGCAGTTTCTGCAAGTTTTTCATGTGACGCAAGCGCAAGTCTAACACTAACAAATACCGCTGACATTTACCTCCACGACCCATCATGCCATCTCTCATGGGCATGCCACCCCTCATTCCACCCATCATGGGCTTGCGACGTGCCATCGACACCTTAAGCCTTCGGCTTTGGAACTCCTTTCCTACAATTCAAGAAAATAACACAATTCACAAGTTATATTACTTGAAGGAGTGTTACCAGTTTAGATTTATGCATTAGGTATTCTGTTCACAGCCAGTAAAATGTACCATCAAAATGCTCCACAGCTGCTTTGGCACAGATTGGCTCCTCGTAGGAAAGGGTGGCGTCTCCCTTGGGCTTTCCTGAGTCCTTGTCTGTGTAAATGTTGATGGCAGGCTGGCCAAGTCTGCGGTTAATCTTGACACACAAAGAAAAGTACAGTTAGTTCCCATATTAGTTCCGCTTACGGCAATCTGTTAAGTGAAGAGCTATGCTTACCCTGATGGGGCCAACATGTTTAAAGAACTCAGCCATTTCCTCCAGGGTAGCCTTCTCAGTCAGTCCCGTGATGTAGATTGTGCTGTTTTCTGAGTCATCCTGCTCTTCAGGTCGTCCTGCAACAAATACACAAAATTGTAAATGCGCAGCAAAACAATCTTCCCCAATACCACGTCAACAAGAAGTATTCTGTATATGGGGGAGTAATGGGGGGGTCTAACAACATGACTACTCACCCGGTTCACGCTCATCGCTGTTCATTGGTCCTGTAGTCCATTTGAGGGGGGAAAGAAACAGATTGCGAAAAGTCAGTTTGTGAAACTTAAGTTCAGTGTACAACACCTGAAGAGTACTACAAAAGATAACCCAGACACTCCCTTCTATAGATGCTGCCGGCCATATTGGGGAAGTTGAAAATGGCACCTTATGGTACACCACAATTCCCACAAGTGATATATTGAATTGAAAATAGAACACCTCAGACCCTTTGGCAAATAACTGTGTGTCATTTGAAAAGCCTCAAAGACCAGTAAGAAATCCTCAAAAACAAACAAACCTGGAATTCGGCTCGTGAGATTTGTTAAAAAGCAGTAACACACATTTGAGTGGAAATTTGTCTTTAACCTGTCAAAAACTCATCGTCAAACCATAAGCAGTGACTGAATTATACCAAGTACCCCAGAGAATATGGTCTCAGGCAGCGAAAAAAAAAAAAAAAATCCAATATTTTCATATATGTTCATGTAGATAAATTTTGCATACATATTTTGCATGATGTAAGACACATCAATACTCGAAGCATATTTGCTCAAAAAGTTTAAGGCTTTGAAAGGACTAACCAGTGTAATACTCGTTAACTTACCACCAGGCTTACTGAAGCCACCTCTGTCTCCAGCGCTGCTATGGGGAATAAATGGAGATATGAAGGCGACTTCCCTTTTACAGCCACTTCCATGGCTCGAGCAAAGTGGCTTGATTGAGGGAGTAATCAAAACATTCTAACTAGCCCAACAGCAGCTAAGAAAATCCCCAAAATTATAAAAACACAATCGACTTGAGGGGATAAAAGTATTAACTATGTGCCATTCCTTAGCTAGCCGAGTACAACTTCAGTGACAGTTTTGAGTAGCGGATACATTTGTGCAATATTATACTAATTAACATTTTTTCACAGCCTTTGAAAATGTGACAAAACCCAAACAACTGTACACAAGTAGAAATATTTCAGATGCATCGATGGCACAGTTGTTCCTAGAAACAAGCCGGCACCCAAATAAAATTTGTTCTTACAAAAGGTTACAGCTGCCGCGGATACATGTAAAAGATAAACAATGCATCTGAAATTTGACAAGACGAAGAGGTGATTACATTCACCAGGTAATAATAGAAAGAAAAATACAATTATACAATTGTTCAAAACACCAAAAATATATTCTTTACAGTGTTTACCAGGGTTACGTTAAATCAAATACACAGACTTTCATGTTAATTAAAATACCCATCATGCTTATAAAAACCACCATCCTCAGTTGTAGAAAAAAGGCAGACCCCGAATCTTTGTTTTAGCTCCCTCCTGCTGCTTAAGCTGGCGGCTCTGCACTGAGTACAGATACTTTTTAGAGAATAGATGGGTTTAAATGGCTCTCACTGTTACCTGCACGGTATAAATGTGACAAAGCATGTTAAAAAGTGATCAAAAGAATGTATTCAAACATTTGTATTCCAAACCACAAAAACAATTTCAAACATTTCAAAATGACATGATGTGCCCACTCCCCCCAGAACACACAAATACACCTGTGCAGAGCTAAAATTACAATTTAACTATGAAAAGATCTACGACATGTCTGAATTTATTCATGTATTTAGGGTTGTATTCCTATTTATGCGATTTGTTAATGCTTTCTTATTTACCTCTACTTTGGCAGCGCTGCACAGTTGTTTGATTAGAGTGCTGTATCATAGAACAATATATGCCTAAAAATTGTGTGTGTGTGTGTGTGTATGTGTGTTAGCTGCACCAAATCCAGAAGAAAGAAGTCATGCAGAACTCTTATTTAAAAAGATGTTTCGACTGGTGTACCAGAAAAGTACATACCAAGGTACCCTCCAGACCAAAAACTGAATGTTCAAGAGTTGAAAAAAAGGGTTCTTTCCCAAAAACCAAATCCTAAAATTGAAAACCTGTCGCGTCAAAGATCTATATTGGCAATTCAAAAATAGTTTAAAAAAAAAAGTTTTTCAGATTTTAGTTTTACAGCCAAAACAATGTGCAACCTGTGTTCACCTCCACACCCACGGCCTCTCTCTTGGTAATAACCCTTTAAAGTCATGCTCAGGGCAGCTGACTGATTTGGGGTCAAACCATGTTTGGCTGCAGAGTATAGAAACATATGTGCATGGGACAAACTGCTCAAATGTCAAATCTGCACCGAGAGCAAAGTTGATGAGGGTACCAGAGTAAATGTGTCACGGACCGGCTCAATTGAGTTCTAACTCCACTACCAGGAGGGATACACACCTCAATACATTAGAAGCAGAACCTGAATGCTGGTTCTTGTAGTACGGCTGAGATTAGTCTGGATCCCACTAGACCAAAACCCATTGACTGAACGCACCTGCACTAAGACAATCACTAGAGCACGCCTACAATATGGTTATAATCTAATATACTGCGTTTCTTCATGCCGTATAATATCACTAGACGTGTTTTTTTTTTTCCCCCTCCAACTATGTCACGGTGTGACACCACAAACCGCTGCCAGTACATGTCTGGAAAATAACAGCAGCGGCTGTGTTAGAAAATTAAGCGTGATTTTTATATTATTTGCTCTCAACATTTTGACCATACTGCAAGTCTACAGTTTACCAATTCCTTTTTCCCTTGGATGGATATTGAGACATTGACAACAAAAAATGTTTTTAAAAGATTCGAGAGCTTGGTATCAAGTGATAATTCTGGTCTTCTTTTATGACCAATGTGTGCTACAAGCAGAAAATTGACTCAGCAACTTGAGTAAAAGTTGTTCATTTTTTGTTTTTATGTCTTGCAGTAACATTAGCATATTTGACTCTGCTATTTGTGCGGTGCAATTTTTCTTTTACTTCACCGGGCCAGTCAAATGAGGACAAACACTTGTTGCCAGTGATAGCCTCGTAAAACCCAACCATGACACCATTGAATGTATCCGCAAGTAAAAAGGGGCGAAAAACCGTAAGAGGAAATATATGGACCCAAATATAGCACTCAAAAAGGGGTTTTTGAAATGCAGCAGAATTTACTGCATGAGACCCGCGTCTATTTCTAAAGGTTATGTTGTACGGTGTTGCAGGACACGACACAGTTTAGTTAAGTGTTGTGATGCTGGAATCACAACAATTGGGGGAAAGAAATCTGCATGATGTATCCAACCGCTAATTACATTTTAGTATTTGTAAGTGTGTCACTCTAATGCAGATTATGCACCAAAGTGGGAAAGTAGTTTAAAGGGTGCTGCTGATCGTGAGTGTTTGAACTTTCCTCAAGGAAACCAATGATAATTCTGATGTGTATGTAAGATATAGTTGCAATAAGATTCTATAACATTACCTGACCAATCATGAAGTAATGTCTGTTATCCCAAAAGTTTTTGATATGATTCATAATCAAATTATGTCCTAGGATTTAAGCTGTTCAACCTAAATGTTTCTGCACAAGTCTCTGATCAACTTTGATTTATAATAAAAAAAACAAATTAAAAAAAAAAAAAGGGACAAACCTTTCTTACCTTTGGCAAAATTAGAGGCAGGGCTGAGAATAGCTACAATTAATGCCAATGTTGGCATAGACTACATCTTCCATCTAGGCCCTTAGGCTTTAAAGGGGAAACCCATCATTTATCAGCATTAACTGTTGATAAATCACAAGCACCTCATAGTATAAGAGAAAAAAGGTGGCATAAATTATTGTAATGCTACTTTGGGTTATTCCAACTGTTTCCGATGACCCTCGTCTCAGCCCTGCCCCTAGTGGCCACAGGACCTGCAGAGTTAAAATACATGTGAGGTTGAGTGCTAAGGAAAGACACTTACCCCATGCCACGGCCCATGCCTCCACGGCCACGGTGCATCATTCCACCGCGATCAAAGCCATCCCTGCTAGGGCCCCGGCTTTCCCCTGACCCCGAGTACCTTGAAGACTCAGAGCCAGAGTAACCAGAACCTCCACTCTGGCCATCCTGTCTGTAATTATCTACACAAGAGGAACACAAATAGATCAACATATGTTTTACAGACATTAAGATGAACTGTATCAATGAAGATCAGAAGCAGCTGTTGGGCAAAGTTGAGCAGGCTTACTGTAATGGTTGGACTGGTTGTAACTGGGAGGTCCACCTTGCTGACTGTACTGGTTGGCTGCAGGCTGACTATAGGAACTAGAAGTCTGAGGAGGGTAAGCAGGAGGAGCCTGTGTCTGCTGCTGGGTCGGCTGCTGGTACCCCTGCTGGCCGTAGCTGGCCTGCTGGGCCTGGTAGCCAGATTGTTGCTGGCCATATGCTGCTGGCTGGGAGTAGCTACTTTGGCTGTAACTGGCGGGCTGGCTGCTAGCATTGTAACTGATCGAAGCAAACAAAGACAGGGCATTGAGTTAAACGATGAGCATGTCCTTGAGGAATTCATGCATTTGGTTTCAAGCAGAGGGGTACATACCTCTGTGGTGCAGTGGGAGCCGCCTGCTGGCCATAACCAGGGTAGGCAGACTGGGCAGTATAGCCTGGCTGAGAGCCGTAAGACTGGGAGGCAGCTGGCGCAGCAGCAGCAGGAGTACTGTCATAACCACTGGCTCCATAGCTCTGGGTTGACTGGGAGTAGGTATTAGTGGCAGACTGGGCAGCAGGATAGCCAGCTGTGGGGAAAAAAAAATGTATCTTTTGTGTCTTAGTGTGTGATAAATATAAAGTTAAAATTTGAGGGAATTTCTGAAATAACATTAGGATCAATTAGACATTAAGGGTAGTCTTTCAAACAAACACTCTAAGCTACAGACAACCATGGTGGTCAATTCAAATCTTCAGAATTCAATGTCCGTATGCATTTACCATTGAACACCAGATTTGTAGTATTGCATGCACTAATGCATGTTTAAAACAGATGTCACTTTGTCCCATATTTGCTTTTGGCAACATTTTGTTTTGTTCCCGCCCATTGCATCTAGTTCTAAGCAGAACCACATAACATTTGTCACATGTCCCGTTTAAAGAACCAACCTGCTGCAGGCTGAGCGTATGAGGATCCATACTGTTGTTGCTGTTGCTGCTGCTGAGTGTAGCCTCCAGCGGCAGGTGTTGTCTGAGTGTAACTGCTGTCAGCAGCAGCAGGTTGGGCATATGATCCATAACTCTGCTGACCATAGCTCTGCTGAAAAAAAATAAAATAGGACATGCTTCAGCTGCTAGGTAGAATAAACATTAACTTTAACAATAAGACTTAAGTCTAATTAGTTCATGCTTCAATAAGACCAACATTGATCATTATACACATACTGCTTCCTCTTCCAATTTTACCCTCATTAACTGTTGCAAGCCAGGTGTGTGCTGTAGTTTGTATTCATATATTTAATCAATAAATTCAGTCCTTAAAATAATCCATGAAGTTAAAATTACAACTATCACAATAACAAAAGTCAGGGTGAGCTACAGTCAGTTGCTTTTCCAAACATGTTAAATCTCACCTGTGCAGATTGTCCATAGCTTTGTGAGGGCTGGGCAGCATAAGCTGCATACCTGGAAAACACAAATGGAAGTTTTAGGACGACAGTACCACTGATTAGTAGTCATACATGCATACACACACACACACACACATATATATATATATACATACATACAAGCATTGCATTCAATGACTTGAAAGGGTTCCTGAAGGTGCTTACCCTTGCTGAGCAGTGGTCTGACTGTAGGTGCTGTAATCTGCTAAAGAAAAGTAACACGTTTGTTAGCTAACGACTGAGTGTTCGAACAAAACGGTATTTGCGCGCGACCAGCGATGCTAATGCTAGCAGCACGCGACACCGAACCGTTGTTAGGACGCCATTCAACGACGCCGATGTAGGTTAAGACATTCATCGAACAGGGCGGCGCTTCAAAACGTACATATAGGAATTATCGGCACGCGCATTCAAAATATTTCGATACATTTGGTAATCTGGCGTCCATTATCTACTTCAGTATGCAGAAATGTTAAACCCATCCGGTTGAAAATACCTCAGCGCCTCGATAAGCTAACATGACTACTAGGCCTTGTGGCTAACGTTAGCGCGAGCTAACGCTAAACGATATTTGAAGCTATACAAGCCGAAAAAATGAATTATACCGGCAAAATCTATTTTACAATAAACCAAACCCCTTAGTTGCATAAGTTAAATAACAGATATTCATCAAAATACGCATAACATTTCACAATTCTCTACTCACCCGGAGCCGACGCCATTTTAATGTGCCTTTAGAAGACGACTGGACGAGTCTGGCTGCTGGAGAAATGTAACTCTCTTTGCAGGAAACACAAATCTCGCGATAAATACGAGCTATCGCGTGAACAGCGACCGATCCCTTGAATAATCACTTTCACAGCCTACAATATTAAAACATAGTTTGATTAATTTCAAAAATAAAAAAACAACTTACTAGCCTATAATATGCTATACTACTATGGTAATATATTAAGGTAGAAAATCATGTCGGTGCTGACAAGGTGAGAATGTTTATAAAATCATGTAAAAGATTATAAAGTTATTTCACCAATAAACTTCTCAGTTTGTTTAATTTGAAAAAAAAAAACAGCTTGAGCTCTAAAGTGAAAATAGTCTGCCTCTTATTTTGAATCAAACAGTAGGGACATAAAAAAATCCCCACTTTTAAGAAGCTGGATCCAGATATTTTTTTATAAAGGACATACAAGCTGAATTGATTATCAAAACTGTTGGCAATTTATTATCGTTTCACCACTTGTGTGATTTACAAGACAAGCCTTTGCAGTGTGAATTTGGCTGTTTTCTATGCAAACTTGTGGCGGTGTGTCCAATAGGTGGCAGCAACGCGCCCAACTCTAGTTTTCCGGGTCCATGTCAGTAAAAACAAAGAAGAAGAAGAACACGTGACGGAGTGCGGAAGTAGACGTTCGCTTAGCCCTCAACATTTTATTTTCTTATTTAAGGACATTTATTACTCACGTATTGAGAACATAGTTATGTTAACCTCACAGGTTTGTTGTAACCTACATACAGTGGTAGAGATGTTTTGACAAGTTAAATTATGGAGGATTTTACAGCCAGTAGCTACAGTTGGAGCTTGTTTACCAGAATTATGCCACTGAAGTACAAGTGAGTGTAGCAACTACAGCTTATCCTAAATAATGCTTCCTCGTGTATTGTCAGTATGGTTTTGGTTTGGATCAGATCGCCCTGGATTCTGTCTGGGAACATCTTTATTGACGACACTCACGCTTGTGATGTATGCTGGGGGCATCCAGGCAAGTCTCACTGTCGGTCCAGGTGGAGACTTCCCCAGGCTCAGAGGTAACTGTGTGCTTATCATAACTCTCATATTTCAGTGTTCAAATCACAGCATGTAATGCAGTTTTCTCTCTTAACTCCCCCCTCAGATGTGTTCCTGTATGCCTTCAGTCATGATGAGCTGCCCTCTCTGCTGGTCAGTGTTGCCTTCCTGCTGTTGGTTGGACCGTGTGAGGAGCGCCGCTGGGGAACAGTCGCCTTTCTCTCCCTCTCCATCCTCACAACGACCTTATTGCCTCTTCTTTACACCCTGGTCATGTTTGTCGGTGGTGGTGAGGCGAGTCGGATCTGTGGTTACTCTGCCATCCAGCTGGCTCTGTTTGCAGCGCATTGTCGTCAGATGGCACAGAGGAGGCTGCTGAGGTGTCTGCCGGTCTGGTTTCTCCCCTGGCTTCTTCTGCTGATTGGTCTGCTGCTGCTGCCTGGGACACCTGCCCTGCTTCACTTCTGCACAATATTCATCGGACACAACTGTATCCTTTCCTTTTCACACAGTCATTTAATTCTACTAAAATATATTCTCCCAACAAACATATTATAGTTGTTAAAGCTTGACTAGACCTCTACTGAGGATTGAATGTGCACAGACGGCACTTTATTGACATCTGTCTCCCTTTACTGTTAGTTTTGTTGAACTTTTAGGCTTTTTCATTCTTGTTATTAGATAGAAATTGACATCATGTAATGCCCAGCCAAAGTGATGAAGAACACCAGTTTGGTAACATATTTTAATGCAGATTTTAAAATATATTTTTTACTGTATTTAACCATAGCTTTCCTAATACTTTTTATTCATGGAACCCCTTTGTGTGTTTTATTTCAGGCCTTGTCATTAAAATGTAATTGTCTATGACTCATAGTATAAGTGTGAGGTTTCTTGCTGAGAGTTTGAGTCAAAATGTGCCGTTCCTTCCCCCACCAAATCTATACTGAAGCATCATGTCTTTATTTACAACACTTAATGTACCTCTCAGATCACCAGTCCTTCATTGGGATGTTACAGGAGCTGGAGGAGACCAGGGTCTTGGACTTCATTCCTGATTGGGCGTATGTTCGCTCTTCA
Source organism: Anarrhichthys ocellatus (assembly GCF_004355925.1). Lineage (NCBI taxonomy): Eukaryota > Metazoa > Chordata > Actinopteri > Perciformes > Anarhichadidae > Anarrhichthys > Anarrhichthys ocellatus. The sequence goes on from NW_022280047.1 coordinate 7,142,674, forward strand.
GCCAGGTTGAGATTGCCCATCTGCACTACATCACAGAGGTCTGATTCATCTTGTTTATGTTAAAAGTCTCACTGAATATTCACACTCACCACCTGTGTGCAGAGGCAGATTTACATCTTTTTAACTTAATCTGTTGCCACAGATCTAGATCTCTTTCTCAGATGATGCCTGCAGATCAGGCAGCTGCTCCACCCATGAGGGATCAATCGAACCACCACCCATGGGTGGATCCAGTGCCTGCCTGGATAATGACAGAGTCTGCTGCGCTGTCTGAGGCCGAGGTACTGGAGGAACAGATGCTAAGAGCAGGAATACTGGCCTCATTACAGGATGCTCCTGACAACCCTGATTCAAAAGTGGAGGTGCCCAAATCATCAGTTTCCTCTCTCCGGTTAGTAATAATGTAATATCTTCATACATAGCATGTTGCTTCTCCTCACATTATTCCCAAGTACAGTTTTATTTATGTGATTTCAAGTAATTCTTCACTAAAAGACCATTGCTTCCTCTCAGACTCCAGCAGCTGGAGAAGATGGGCTTCCCCACAGAGAAAGCTGTAGTGGCGTTAGCGGCCTCAAAACAGCTAGATGGCGCCATTTCTTTGCTCATTGATGACAGCGTCGGAGAACAGGCTGTGATGGTATCTAAAGGGAGGAGCCCTCTGCTGCCGCACAGCACCTAGACCACATCGCACTCCTGTGGACTGAGTGTTTGCTCTTGTGCAGTGAACTGGACTCACGTTATGCTTGGGTTTTGCTGAGCTTTAATATTAGATTTTCCCTGTGGGCTACTTTTAGAGCTAAATTAATTATCAGAATTTATGGGGGCGGGGGGGTGAAAGACTGAGTTGTTCTTTCACCACAACTGTGATTCAAATCCAGTGCAGAAGCAAACGTAACCGCTTCGGAGACACTTTCTGTATCTGCACATAAAATGTACATTTGAGCGAAAGGATGCCATTTATTTATTCTGTAATAATGTTTAATGAATGCTGTTGTGTTTTTAACACAAATAAAGAGAGGTGACATGTAGAAAAACAAAACAATGCACATTATTTTATTACATCAATCATCTAGACAGGATTATCTCAACACAATAACACATTTGCAAGAAAAAACATGTTGAATGAAATATAAAATGGTTACACAACAGCATACGAAATAAGATACAAAGATCATTTTAAATAGTTTCACAATAAGTTTGATATAAGATGAAAAAACAATCAAGTCTTTTCATCAGGACAGTTTAAGCTGTCAACAGTGGTAAAAATATGTTCAAGTTCCATTAACAGTTTTGCTATTTCCTCTGCATCAAAGATCTTAAAATGGACAGCCAATTCCAGAGATGTTTAAAATGATGATATAACATAATATATGACATAATCTGTTTTGTCACCAAACTCAAATGTGTGTGCTTTTAGTACACACACTAAATGTAAATATACTATTGTATATTAAATCACTTTATCAGTGTGTACTTTAAGGGGGGGGACACGCACACCAGAAAACTACAAATCACTGTTAGCAACACATATCTTAGCTAGAGTAGAGATGCCTTCATCTTTTAGTGCACTACATAACATTGAGTTAAACAATATGATTATAACAAAATGAATACTAGAAGAGGTTTGTTTGTGTACTTGTGTCCTGCAAACTGTACATGCTCAATATGCTTAAATAGTGGAATCTCTTCAAATTGCAGTTAGATTGTGAAAGCAATAAAAATGCAAATCCAGTCTGTTTTCTCACATCTGATTTCTCCTTTCATTGATTACTGTAAATGACCCTTATTATCCGGAACTGTTTGTAGCTCGAGGAGCACCACAGAAGATTCAGATTTTCCTTTTTTCAAACATTAAACATCTTCACTCTGAGGCCCGACTTCTGTAGCCAAAGAAACGAGACGCACAAAGCTGTTGGGTGTGTTATGTGAAGATAAGTGTTTGGTTATGGTGATGGGTGGGGGTCAAACTAGTTCTCAGGGTCCCGATGGAGGAGGGCATTTTGGAGTATCAGTGGAGTTTCCCTGAGGTGTCCCCCATCCTAAATCTGACGGTAAAGCCCAGAGAGGGTATCAGATACCGTCTAAATCTGATGATGGTCGATGAGACCTAGAGGAGGGGGAGTCAACCCAGCCTGTGATCCTCAGGGTGAGCAGGAGGGGGCTACTTTCCTCGAACCTTGGTGTTGGTGGACAGAGGAGAAGCAAGTCGATATGGAAGCGCACCTGCTCGCTTATCTCTGTAGAAACTAGGGGAGGCTGTGTCAAACGGTCCGTCCCCAGACCCTAGATCAGGCTCTGTTGAAGAAAGACAGCAGTTGGAACGGGGCCTCCCTGTCCATCAGCGTGTGAGGACATGTGCACTCTGTAGTCCTAATCCAAGTCTACTCTGACGTAGCTGTTAACCTGGAGGTGTCATGAGTGGGCTCTTATTGGACACCAGTTGCCCAGTTTTTATATCAAAATGATTAATTAACTAGCTAGTGTTCAAGGGATTTATTAAATCCTTCTTTGCTTGATTGTTCTGTAAAGGAGGTGCGTCTGGCTATTAGGGCTGCAACGACTGTTATCAATTTGTCTATTTATGTTTTCTTATAGATTAGTTGTTTCATCTATAAAATGTTGACAACCAGCAACAGTGAAACACCAAAATATATTAAACTCCAAGGACACGAAGCAGCAAATCCTCACACTTCAGAAGCCAAAATCAGCAATTTTTGGGGTATTTTTTCTAGATAAACGACTTAACAATTCAGTGATTATCAAAATTGCGACAAATTTTTCAATTGACTTATCATTGCAGCACTACTGGCTAGTGTTTACATCCATCAATACACATTAACCTAGGAAGCACGGTTATTATACAAACGATTAAAGCCCCTGAAAACTTGACTTTCAATATTAGTTATTCTTAATAAAATTCATGACTAAATAATAACAATAAACATTAAAAACAATCTTAGGTATTATATATTTCACGAGTTGAGTTTATTAGGAGCTTAACACTCAGCTAATCGGCTTCAGCAGGACTGTGTGGGTGTGGTTAGATCACATGACGGTGCTGGTGCGACATCAGCGACCAAATAAGTAAACCTTCATTTGATTTTGATTCAAATGTTGTAAAATCCTTATTGGTGCTCGGAAGTGTGTGACATCAACCAGCGAGAAGAGCAAAGAAAAATTCACAACAGCAAATTTCTCGTGAAATAACTCACGTGATTGTGTAAATAGGTTTTCAGGGCCTTTAAAACATCTGTGCTACAACCGAAACAATTCACACACAAGAATACATCTGCTTTTCAGTGACTACATCAACATTCAGCAGTTCAGGTACATTTCATGCCTCTAACACTCGATCAAGACCTTCTAGATCTTGTCAAAAAGGTCAGTGAGGGCTGGCAGAGCTGTGGGTGAGGATGTCTCAGCGTTACCTGGCCAGATGATAGCCTCCAGCAGCGTCACCCTGCGAGCCAGAAGCTCAAGGTCTGCCTGCAAGTCGTGGAACATCTGCAAGCTAATGTCCTAACAGAGAGCAGTGACAGGGGGGACTGTGTGAGGGGGTGGAAACACCAGCCTGAGTCCTGGGGCTGCTCGCGACTGTTCCCACTCCCTGTCCCAGCAGTGAGGTACAGTGGCAGTTTTTTTTGCCCCCACCACCTTTGACCCCTGCCTAAAGCTGACCCTGCCTCAGGCCTCCTACTCACCATGAATACCGATCATAGTCTCAAGGATTAAAACCCTCTCGGCTAAGATCTTCAGCGCCTCTCTGATCTGATGTATGCCGTCCCCCTGTGAAGATAGATACAGCCGTCAAGGTAAAGAGCACAAGCAAAAGAACTGCTCGCCAAGATGCAAGTCATTTTGTCTCTCAATACAATTCAGCAGTTAGAAGGTTAAAACAGTCCACATATCTGCCCAGCACTCTCAGACGTATCTGTTCCCCGTATTTCTCTGTATCTCCCTCATTCTCTGGCCATGCTGCTACATGAGGTCAGTCTCTGCCATGCTGGGCTGGGCAACATCGGCATGCACGTTGCAGACCAGCCTCATGTTGGTGACATAACACAGCTGGATTACATTATCCCAGGATTTAGATTTGATCATGCCATCTGCATTCTTTTTTTTGTTGAGTAGCACTTAAGCCAGACGATTATTTTTCAGCACCACAGCTTTCATTCTTAACGCTGTGGTCACAAAAGTTATCCGATGTCGCCTGACAAAATGAAGCCAGTATAGATTTACACTGAAATCTAATTTATTTTGTCATTTGAGAAAGGATGAGGCAATGGCTTCATGAGTTGTACCTCGAGAAATAGCAAAAAGGAGTTGAACAAGAGAAGTAAAGCAGGCAGAGACAGCTGAAAGCATCAAGGCATGCAGAGAATAGCCGAAGCCTTTGGTGCACAGGTGAGTGAAATGCTTTCATTAGTCAGACAAACCAACGACGCGCTGTATGTTTGGAGAAAAAAGGCAAAGTTTCTGAGTCCTACGATAACTGATTACATGTTATTTTAATGCTGGCAGCGTGGCTTAGTTAATTGGTTCGATGCATCACTTTGCTTCAGGCTAAAATGTTGACAAGACATTCACGGCGGCCTCAGGATGAACAGCATTGACATACTCTGACTTTCTGATTTGGCACCACCATCAGGTCAAAACTAATGATATTCAGATCAACCACAGCTGTACTTTGTGTGTAGTGCAGCAGATGCTGAACTAAGCTGTCAGACATGATAAACATATTTGCTTAACATCAGCAATTTAACATTGTCATTTTGAACATGAAAGCATGCTTTTGAACATGAGAGCATAGACTCTCTGTAGACTTTCTGTTATCAGAGAATGAATCCCCAAATAAAATGTTGAATTTAGAGATACTTTGCCTTATTTCTTTTTTAACCGCCCTGTGTTATTTCACTCATTAGATGCATTCTGTAGTTGATTTTCACATCCAGGAAAGAAAGTTTATGTGGTACTTGGAGGCGAAATCATGCAAGGTTGCATTGTGGGGTGAAATAGGGTAGCTGTATCCACTCCACTCACATCAGAGCACAACACCTCTAAACCCAACAGGACCCATCACCGACACATATATGGAGTGATTTGGCATATACATTTCACACATTTGCTTTGTGGTTCATTGAAACATTTTGAAGTCCGTAAAAATCAAACAAATACAGTTGAATTAAAATGAAAATGATCCAAAATTTGCTTCTAGAGGGATTTTTTTTTACTATATTCTACATTAATTCACTCAGTCAGAGCTGATGCGCGGTGTGGTTACAAGATTGCTATTGTTTCTTGTATTTTTTTTTATGTATATGCCAAAGTCAGATGCTGAAAAGGTGACTGTGAAAGGTAGCCATGGGGACAGTAGCTTGCAGAGGGAGTCAGACAGCTTTAGGGTCAAGAGGACAGTGTCGTGACAGGGGACAGCAGTCCAGAGCACACCCCGAGGACCAACACAAACAAAAACACATTAACACCAGAAGATTCCACACACAAAATCAGACAGAGCAACAGCTAAAATCACATCTACTCAAACAGAAACAACAATGTAAAACAGACACGTTCTGATCATCGACAGGGAGGAAAGTATGGACTTGAGAGAAAAAGACATGAACACCACTTTGTGGCCAATCACAGCCATAAACATGGTGACTGTAAAAAGATCATAACCATAACCTGAGATGTGGGTCATGGTTAGACTTGAGCTTCAGGTCACAGAATAGAATCATTGCATTGCAAAGTGAACACGCGATGACATGAATTAAAGATATCTTACATTTAGATTGCTCTTGTAAAATGAGAAAGAGGTAAAAGAAAAATAAGGGTTAGACGGACACAGAGGAAATATTGAATGCTCAACAAAGGAATCTTAAAACCTTTTGTTAAATCTTTTAACTTAAAGCAAAACTCTCCTGTCCAGGCGCCGTGTCACCATGTGAACTACCACCAACTACTTTCTTACCGGCAAGCCCTTCTCTCCTGGCTCTCCCTTGGTACCCGGTGTTCCCTGCAAAGAAATATTCACAACAGAATATAAAATATGACTTTAAAACATAAACGAAATCGGTGCAGCAGTTTACTTCGACAGAATGAGCTCCTTCTCTCCGAGACTGTGTTGGGTCGCAGGTCAGTGTGATTTGTAGCGCTGCTGGTTAGCGTAGTTTACAGTAATATAACCAGCTACGACATGTGTTGATGTTTCCCCCCCGTACGCTTGTTTACTCAGGCCATAATCATCAAGGCAGCATGGTGGAGGACGCTTACCGACTCGCCTCTGAAGCCCCTCTCTCCTTGGTAACCTAAAGGACCCTGCAAAACCAAAGGCATGTTGTTTAAGGATGTAGAATAAATGAGGATAACCTACTGAATATCATCAAGTTGTGGGTGTACTCACTCTCTCCCCGCGTTCTCCCTTTGGACCCACAGGGCCCTGCGTTCCAGGGGCTCCAGACTTCCCCTGTATTGAGACGGGAAAGGAAATTCAAAATGGCAACGATGAATTTGTACTGCAACAAATCTGACAGTGCTAAGCTCAGTAAGTGCACCACAATGCTGTGAGTGAGCTTACATTCTGTCCTGATGGACCTGGAGGTCCTGATGGGCCTCTGGGACCTGATGGACCTGCGTAACAGATAGAAAGACTCATGTTAGCACCCTCATGGTGGAGGTGGTGCTGGGTTTTAATTGTGTTTTGCACATTGTGTTGTTGTGTTATGTACAGCACGTGTAGGTGTTTGTGACCTAATTAAGTTTAAAAAAGCAACTTTCAGTGTGTGGACTCAACTTTGAGGGATGTATTGTGTTTGGTCACCTGGTTAACGATAAACATATAAACTCACAGAAACTGAAGCTAGAGGCCGTATTTTTGTATGTAAAAGCATTTGAGATATTTGCATCTTTCAGTGTAGGGGCAGAGTTTCCCCAAACATACTCGGTGCAGTACAAAGATAAACACAACATAGAAAGTGATGAACACTCACCGACAGGCCCGGGGGGACCCTCAGGTCCTGGAACAGGCAACCCTGGTGAGTCATGGAAAGTGTTGCTGAAGAAGTCTTTTCCACGACCTGGAGTTGAAACAGATTGTGTGTATTTAATGGCAGCTACTTATTTTTTTCATTACATGTATTACTTCATCAATTATGTTCTCTTTATTTTGCCTTTAAGGGAATCATTGGGACTCAAACCTGGCTCTATTTATAGGTTTCAATAATTGTATTCAATGATCAAAATAAACTGCCATGACATGAACATGTAATGGCACTCTCTTTGTGTTGTGGGTATGCAGTAATTCATGTGATGCTGTGCCTCCAACAAGATTCACCAATGAAATGGTTGAATACATTGATAGATGGTGATCTTTAGGTTGAAGTCCGTGGTTTTAGTGAATGAGGCATGATTTGTATGTAGCCTGAGAGAAAGTGAATCTGAAGAAGCCTGCGGCGAAATGTCTTGTTCCCACAGTTGCATTTGTGAAGAATATTGATCCAAGCCTTTCCAGTGTGTGATGTTTTACTTTTGTTTTTTAGTTGCTGTATGGTTTGAGCTCACAGCTTGCTGCGCCCACGCTTTTCTCAACGCGGCACAAGCCTTTGGAAATAATTTGTTTCAAAGCGCAGTAGTACCGTTGTTGGGTTCGGTCTGAAAGGGCCCTGAGTCCTGCTGTCACTAGCACCAGGGAAGTCTGCAGTAAATGCTGTCCACAAAGCAATCCAACTGAGTTGACGCTGCCTGAGAAGCCCGACTCAGGGAAATGAAGACGATCGCCATTACATTAGAGTAACCTCCAGAGGGCAGTATCTTTCAACAAATACGAAAACTTCGCCTAATGACTTCAACAGGTTGGTAAACTACACTAAAATGTGTTTGAAAGCCCTGTCAGTAGTAGATCTGTGTTTCCCATTCATTAAAAAAAACTTTCCATATCCACTGTGTAACAGCACTAACTGGACGTCTTCATCAAAACTGAGTCTACAAGAGGATGGTGAACATGTGAGCGTTAGAGGAAGTGTGCGGTCATTGGGTCATTGTATATGGAAACACAGATCCAATCACAGCATGAGACAGGAGACACAGAGAGGAGGAGGAGGAGGAGGAGGAGGAGGAGGAGAGCTGACAGCCAGAAACATCCTCCAGCTGCCAGAACGTTGCACATCGCTAACAGATCTCGACGAGAGGTGACATCCAAAACAGGGCCGCTCTCTCTGTCTATTTCTACTCTCTCTTCATTTACTTTAAAGAACGCACTGGCATCTGTGGCTTAGCGTGACATAAATAACGTGTGAGCGATGTTTAAACAACAATGCTCCTCCTCACTACTACGTTCTGGCTGCTGGATAGGAGACCTCTCCTGTTCAGCAGAAGGGAATTCCAACCTCCTGATGCAGACGTAAAAGCCAAATAAGCCAGTGTTTTCCAAAGGAAGCTCAACACGGCCCCTACTGTTACTTTGATGTGAAAGAAATGGCTCGCAGTCTCGGAAATCATCATGCCAACCTCGACGTACCCACAGCTTTCTCCACGCAGGAACCCAGAGCTTACAAATATGTGCGCTGCATTCTTTGTTTTACCGCTGAATCCACATTAGGCCTTGACCTTGAAAGAGCCGGAGTGGGCCCCCATCTGCCTCTCACACTTCCCTTCAGCTGACTGAGTTGCCTACATCTGGAAGTTGTTGAGTGACATCAGTGATGGACAGGTTCTCATCACAGCATGTGAAGTCTGAGTCTATCTCAGGCTGCCTCTGCCTTCATTTAATACTCTTTGATTCTCTACTTGGCTGGTGGACAATAAGGAGCGAGGAGCTGTGAGAGGATTACCACCATCCTATCTGTTTCTCATTCTCTTTGTTGCCTTTGTTTATCAGTAGTCCTAAAACTTCTGAAAGCTTTTATGCAGCAGGAGAGAACACGTCTGTGAGCCTGCTAAAGACACGTGAATATCAACAGTTTGCAGTCTGTAAAACCAAACATCATCATGCAGCCGGAGAACAAAGGCTTTGATTTGATTTATGTACATGCGCTCATGCTGGTTCATGGCAAAGTGAATTTGTTACATTGAAATTAAATATACAGCAATAAAAGAGATGGTTTTACATATTAAAGTATGTTTACAGGTCTTGGGGAGTACTACTGTATATGACTAAAGTAGCATGAAGCCATTTGTGATGTCCAATGAGTCAGTGTCAGTAGAGCCTGAAGACTACAAGTTTGAAAATAAAAGACGTGTGTATGGAGGCAGAAAGCAGTTAGTGTACCATTAGCCGCTACTACCTTAAAGCACCCAAACCTTCCGACCAAATTGTTGGTGGTTGAGTTGCCTTGTTGGTAATGTAGGCACCAAGTTTTGACCAGAAGAAGAATGTATGAGGAAAAAAAAGTCAAAATCTTTGGTTCTGCTGCATCCATTTTTAAAAAACTGTCCATCGAAGGCAATGCTAAATTGGTAAAGTACTCTTTTAAGACTCATGTTGTTAACAAATACATGTTACAATAATGTTTTGGTGTGGGATTTGTGTCATGGTGACTGTATGAAGTCTGTTAGTTGTCCAGGGTCTTACTGTGGTCTGGTTCTGGGATGTGGGCACTGGCCGGAGCTGGAGGCCCCGGAGGGCCAGGCAGGCCTGGTAGACCCCTCTCTCCTAGGTGTCCTGGTGGACCACGGGGGCCTGAGAGGAGAAATAACAGAAACATCACTGTGGTGACAGACATACTGTATTTTAGAGGTATGTCATAACAAAATATGATCATATAAATCTCCTCTGGAGAGGCACAGCACAACGGCACACTGGTAATGATAAATGACTGTGGGTGATGTGATGATAGGAGGATAAACTATGACAAAGACCAGAGAGGAAATAGATTAGATAAAGTGCTGAATGATACAACATAATAGTGGCTGGCTGGATATGTGTGTGTGTGTGTGTGTGTGTGTGTGTGTGTGTGTGTGCGTGCCACTATACATTAAGTATGTATGTGCACATGTGAAGTAAACTGAGCAGCTGGACAGAGGAGAGGTGTATGAACTGCCTGACTTTGTTCCTCTGTAATTAAAAAGAGGAGGAGGGTCTTTAATGGTCCGGTGCTGGGAACTGATTTAGGGACATGGGGAAACTCAAATAAACACCATCAAACTCTGCAAAGTGTTGCTGGCACTAGTTCATAGAAAATTAAATGCTCCCTGCATACACACTACTAGCTTTTGGACATATGTGTGTGTGTGTGTGTGTGTGTGTGTGTAAAAGCCTGTAGCTGGTCTGCATGGGCTGGTCCAGAAGTGTCCCTCCTCCTCCTCCAGACATTTTTTGAAGGTGGAAAAAAAGCACCACCACAAATACATCTGACCTCATTGTTTGGACTCGCCTGAAGTAATGCTGCACCCTAAACACCACCTCCTGCCCCCCGACGGACCCAGACTCATCACCTCTCTGTTTATGTACTGATGCAACTGACAATGACAGCCCACTAATTACTGCTTTGCAAGGTAATGTTATTACAGCTCTGATTTGACACTTCTGTGGGCCGTTTTCACTTAGTCCTGGTAAACACTGCAGCATTACCGGCTGTATTTTGGCTGCACCAGGGAGACTGTAAGCTACAATCTGCAGGATAGTTGTTCAAATGGCCAATCAAAGTGGCCACTTAGAGTCTATGTGAGACATTGGGGGATATAATTTAAATTGTTCCTGCAGAATAATGGTTTCCTAGAGCAGCCGGGGGATGGTACATCAATATATAAGTCAAAGTTTGTAAAACAATTTTACTGTAACTTCTCAGGATACATCATAACGTGTAACATCACTTCTCCTAACAACACAAGTTCACTTTTATCCCATCTTTCCAATGACCTCTGGCTCAAAATCATATTTGTCTACATTTTCCATGACATTGGACACATTCCAGTTCTGTGTTTATCTTTCTCTTTAACATGAAAAAGAAATCAGCACAATAAGGAAAACAGAGCTTCGGATGCAACTTAAGACACAGCTCTGGCTTTGGGCACTTATGAAGTAATGGAGATAGAAAAAACAATAACACCACAGGCATATGGAAATCATAAGGACCTGGGATTTGTGTATGTATAGATCATGTTCATTTCAGATTGAAGTCACATGGCGCTTCTTGGAAAGCGGGTTTGTAGTTTAACTTTTGCTCTAAATCTCATCTTTACCAAGCAGCAGGCACAGAGCAGGGGTCGTACTTTAGCCTGAGAGGAGAGAGGCACTCCCTTCATGATCCAGAGCAGAGAAACAACAGCCTATAGCGAGAGTAGACGTTGTGACAAACCTATACTGCCATTTACTGAGTCATCATTCATGTCACAGCTGCCTGTGGATTTACTTGTTCCCCAACAGGTCAACTATTATTTCTACATAACCAGTGAGCTGTGAGTACATAGAGCAGATGTGTGACTCTGGTTGGTGAGCAGCAGCACATGTTGGGTGGAGTTTATATGTAGTCTGAGAACAAAGGATGTTACTGCCCACTGAAACAGCACTTTCTTTAGAAACGTGATTTAAAAAGCCAAACAACAAAATTACCAAATTCCAGCAAATTGCCAGCATGCCACTGAGACGCTCCAACATTTACCGCTAGAGGGTCTGTGGGTTTGATTGAGTGGTTTAAGAGAAAGACAAACAATCTGAAGCAGGACAACACGGATCGGTCTTTTGTTGGGGATATTCCTGATTTTTCCTCTGTTGTTTCCACGGGTCTTTTGTCAACAGTGAGCCCTCAAAATGTCTTGTTCTATAGACAATAGGTTAAGTGGACAGGCAAGTATACAACTGCCCTGCAACACCCTCTGTCTCTCTTTCGATGACACACAAATCACTACAACATGCTTGTTGACAAACTGTGGTCAACATCGTCTAAGGCAAGCTTCATTTGTTTCTCTCACCTCACAACCATGAATTCTACTTTCAGTCCTCTCTTACCTGCAGGTCCTGAAGATCCCTTCGATCCAGGGGCTCCGTATGGGCCCCTTGTCCCAGCCTCCCCCCGAGGCCCACTGGGACCTGGCAGCCCTCGAGACCCTAGCTTCCCTAAGAGGAGGAAACAGTCATGAGTAATCACGAAGCCTTAACTTGTTTTCATCTTAAATGGTTTTACATGGGCTGAAAGCAACGAAGTTACCTTCTCTGCCAGGAAGCCCATCTCTCCCATTTGAACCCTGAGGACCTGTAATGAAAACAGAGATGAGAGGTGTAGCTCTGTGAAAAAACACCTGGGGAAGAGGTTGTGTAAAATCCAAATGAGGGATGGGGTGAAACTCTCTAAATTCTGTCTAAGTTATAGAGCAAAAATGTGGAAAAAAACCTGTACAAAGTCCTTTCTGTCTCCAGAGGGAGCTGGGGGATGTCTGACAAAATTACCTCAAGTGATGTCACTTGAGTCGAGAAATCTGAAGGTGTGGAGGTAGAAGAGTAAAGTAGAGTTTACCAGACCTCTGTAGCCAGATCCGCATCTCAGCTTAAGGCTCACAGCTCGAGCTAAATTAGCCACTACTAGCATTTCACAACCGACGGTATTGTCGGTGGTCAAGATGCATTGTGGGTAATGTAGGTGCTAGGTTTTGACAAAGTCTAAAACTGTTCTATAGATGGTAGTGAATAGCATACATTTCCACGGGGATTAAAGAATTCTGCTATCGGAGTAATTTGAAATGTTCTATAATCACATGAATTGCCTTTACATAGTGGCTACAACTTGGTATAACTTCTGGTTAAAACACATTTTAATATCACTTTTTAAAGTTAGTGAACGTTAGTGAACTCTCACAGTGCTGCGCTCGACTCCAGGAGAGGAGAGAGAGATTTCCGTGCTCTGAAGTTAAAGGAAATGAGTGCGGTGGAGGAAATAGGATCTGAGCAGAGGTGAGCAGGTAGAGGGCAGAACAAAGAGTTGCTGCTCGCTGAGAAAAGCTGAGAGCTGAGAGTGATTTCTGACTCAATTATCAAAACACGAAACCCTAGACTCCACCAGACAGAAATATGCTGTATTTTCATTGTTAACTTAAAACATATTCATGCATCACAGCATGATAAACCTACCTGCAGGTCCCTGCTCACCAGGAGCTCCCTGAGCGGGCACAGCCCCCATCAGTAATGAGGCCTCTGGTGCAGTTGCTCCTTTACCCTGAAGGTTGCGATGTGATATGGATGCCGGGGCAGTGTATAACTGGACCTGGTTCAGGAAGACATAAAACAAGTGTGGGCAATATGCTTAATCAACATATCATATCTCAGTGATTCAGATACTGTGGCTGGTTGAGTATGTCCAAACCTTCGCCTCCAGTGAGCTCAGCCTGTCGGTCAAAGCTGTGATTCGACTGCAGTTGAGACAATCTAAAAAACAAAAAAGTTTTCTTTACCACCAGGAATCAGACACTTTGACATGTAGCATAGCTTTTGCTATTTTGTAGTATAGTCAAAGTAGTAAGATGTTCTCACTGGAGAGTGACTCTCCTGTGCGTGCAGGCGGGCGGCGTAGCGTGGATGGTTTCCTGACGGCCTCTTGAGCTGCAAGCTGGTTCCTTTCATCTGTAACAGAAGATGAAGACACAGAAAAATGTCACCTCTGTGGCTCGGATCTGAATTTATAGCGATTTATTGACCTTGAAAGCATAATCTTCAGATTTGGCGGTTTCTACTTTTAGTCATAGTGGCAGCTATGGCAATTGCAAGTTGTAAAGCGCTTTGTCCATTGAGGTTGAAAAGCGCGGTATAAGTGCAGTCCATCACCCATCATACCGGCGATCAAATGGTGGATATCACAATTCCTAATTCACACTAAGATCTATTTATTTGTTTGAGGGCCCGATACCTGTCTGTCCACCAAATCAAATGAAAATCAGTTCAAATGGTTTTTGCAACACACTGCTGACATTAGTCGATTATTCAAATCCTTCTTTAACCAAAAACACCTTCGTTTCTCTGGTTTCAGCTTCTCAAATGCGGGGCTTTGCCGCTTTTCTCTATTTTATGTCATTGAAAATCTTTGGGTTTTGGACTGTGGGTCGGACAAAACCAGACATTTGAAGACGTTATTTCGGGTTCTGGGAAATTACAATGGGCATTTTTCACTATTTTCAGAGCTGACAGACAGACAAACATGGGTGAAACGCGAAGCAAATACAATAGAAATGTCAGTAATATTGGAAGATTCTGCAATTCTTTTGTCAAGTGCCAATGCAGGAAGTAGTATTTCCCTCATGGTTACCATAGTCATCGGGTGTGTCTGCTCCTTTATTTGACAGATGATAGTTGAGAAATGGGAGAGAGAGAGAGAGGGCGCTCCACAGACATGAAATGAATGCTTGTTGTTTTACTTGCACCGTAACTCTCTCTTTCTTTAACCAAGCGTTTTAGTTGCTTAACCTTAACCACACTGTCGATGCCATGTGCTGAAATTGTAGGAAATAAACAGATCGGTTGATTTTTTGGGGGGCCACAGGTGCCATGTGGAGGGCAGTAATAGTCAACTGATCCATCTTCCTGTGCTGTGGGTAGTGTGAGGACGTTTCACTGAGGATGATACCAGAAATCAACTCGCTTCAGTCCGTGGGTTTCTATCCTCCAGGTGAGCCTCTCAATATTAGAACGCCAGAGAGAGACGACAATAAGAATACAATACGTTAAGAGTTGTGGACGAGACAGAAATGGAAATCACCAGACAGTTGCTACTTTTGTTATTGTTACATTTCCAGGAGACAAACATCTTTGCCAAGCTGCTTTCCGTTGGCCTTGTTTCTTTGGAGTATACAATCGTTAAGCCTTTCAGAGAGGGAGTGTAAGGACAAACAATAGTTTCCTTGTGCAGAGAGAATGGGCAGTCTCGGCTCGCATTCTGTCTTGCCTTCATTTTATGAAGTGTGGGAGTTTGTGTCCCTGGGTTCTGGATGTTTTGAATGGGCAGATTTTTTGGAAAAGCTAGACTGACTCCTTTGTCTGGCCTGGTCTGGCTCTGGTCGGCCCAGGTGCTCCTGATACAAACAAGAGGCTGGGTTCAGCACCTCATTAGCCGCCAGGAAGCACGTCTTTGCCATTCAGTGGCCAGCGGCCACGGTCGACGCCAAGTGCTATACTAAAAGAAGCCACGAAGCAGCACCTGCAGCACCAAGATGGAGCAGGAGAGCAATATTCTTCTTCTTCAACAGCCTCCCTTATTGGACCAATCAGGTGTTATGATCTATCTCTATCCAGAGGAAAGGGAAGTGGAGAGCTTATTGTCAAGAAGGAAAATAAACATTTGGGAACTTAAGAAAATATAACGGGTTTAGTGATTACCCAAAGAGGGGGGAGAGAGAGGGCAGAGGAGTATGAAAAGTACACAGAACACATGGTTTAAGGTAAAGTGAGACCGCTTCAATAATTCCCCCTCCTCAACCTCTGCACTCATGATTTCACTGTTTGGGGGTTCTGGGTATTTCTCACAGGATTACAAGTGTAGATGGATTTAAACCATGTAAGAGCTGAGACTGAAATGTTATGGCATGCGCTCTAGATTGTAGAAAACTGTCCTTCATATTAATAACAATGTACTTAGGGAACACACACGGATCTGCTCTTCACTCGTCTGCAGCGCACTTCAGTCCACATGGGGACGACTGCAGAGACAAAGAGAGGTAGATGCATTCCATTACAAAGAGGGCTCTGGAGAGGAAATCTAGCTCTCACCCCTAAAGGCATCACTACTCCCTTTAGAGTAAAGCACGTTCCCCTCACCCACACTCCTGCTATTGTGTGAAGCATGAACCCAGCTTTGGCACAGGCACAGTGGTCTCCCACACACACCTCTTACACACTCTCTCTCTGTCTGTCTTGCAATAACATTTGAAATCCTGCAAGATCCCTCTTTTCCTCTGCATCTCTCATGAGAGTCTGTTAACTCGGCTGTGTGTGTGTGTGTGTGTGTGTGCAGGCTGTGTTCAAGGCCTGGAGAAAGAGGATGAAACTTGGACAACAATACCATCATTACAGTTAATGAATGCCCCCCCCCGATCGACGCGGTTCATTGTATCCGCTCTTTGTTCTCAGTGGGCTGATTGCCCTGGTGGGGGGGGCGGTCAAAGAGATGTGTGAATGTATTTGACCTTTTGCCCCCATGTTGCTCTCGTCCCTTCATCAGAGGCTGAGTCAGAGCTCTGCACTAGAGAAATACACCCGCAGAGAGTTCAGCAGGCCAGAGGCCGTCCTGACATCAGCTCTGTCTCTCTCGCACACACACACACACACACACACAGTTTAGTCATTTGTTTACTAACACTCTTTGAATAATCTTTCTCCCTGCTGGCGCAATAATCTCATAGGGAGAGGAGAAAGATATGAGCGAAGGTCACATTACTTAATGACATTTAATAATTTGTGTATTCAGGCGTTTATGCCATGAATATTCATGCTCAAGTACATGATAATATGCACTTCATGTTGTGCATGAAGGTATTTTGTAGCAGCAGGACTCCGGCAGTGACGTGAAGCCTCTAAAAAGCAAATCAGATTCCGCACAGAACACTTATCTAGACTGAATTGATCTAAATCAAAGTCTATCATGGAGCTCTGAAGCCATCCAAAAGCCAAAGTGAGCTCTTACAACACACAGTCTTTCTATGCATGTAGTTGGGGGCTAAGGTTACAAAGGCCGATGAAATCATCCGTTGAAATCTGAGCAATATTTCTGCCACACACGTCGCCCCCTGGGCCTCGGATCAAACCCGGACGCGAGTTTCTCTGCTGGGTTTCCTCAGCTTCACTTCACTCGCTGCTGCAATAAATAAACCGACCACTAGTTTAAGTTTGTTTAAATTAAATACGCTTTCTGTTCAGATTTGTATCTTCTATCCAAACATCATTCAGATACAGCTGAGAGAAACTGCTTGTGATTATATTTTAATTTCCTCGCTCACATTACATATATATTTTGAGGCATGACAATGCAGACAGAAAGCGGTGAATGATAGCTCGCCTTGGTAACAAACTGTGTTTGTAATTCACCACCAGAGACACGTTGATCCCAAGTGTGAGAAGGGCCGAGAGGGGAACGTTTTCCACTTGGATTCAACAAAAGCATTACCAACCTGCTCTCTTACTATTATACCATTATATTATCATTATGGGAGATTTATTCCACAGTTGTTACAATTGGCCCTTTAAGACCCACTTGGAGCTTCGGTGGTGCCACCAGGGTGAGAGCCAAGGGAACGGTGACCAGGACTGCAGCTGCACCTCTCGCTCTACAAACTGAGGTGTGTGCGCATGTGCTCTTGTGTATGGCTGTGTATGTGTGTGTGTGAGAGAAAAAAGTGCAAGGGTGACAAACACACACACACACACACACACACACACACTCACACACACACACACACACACACACAGGCTGTATTATTAATGGGCCAAGGTCATTCCTTCAGTGATACTTTCCCAGTGAAAATAAACCAGCGCTCTCATGCTAAGAGTCCAGTCAGCCCTGCCAACCAGAACCCTTAAACACACATCTCACACTCAGCTGAACCGAGGTTTATTTATCTTCTGCAGAAATAATCAGCAGCTTGCACACAGACAGGCCTTTAGGAGCTTCATAAATGTACGAGTGAGACTTTGGTTGTCCTCTCATATTGTCCGCAGCAGATGGTGGACAAATGTATAATATCACAGTGTGGCTGTACTGTTTTCTTTAGTCTATCTGAGTTTCTCAAATCTCAAAGTTTGAAGTTCCTGTAGGGAGCTGCAGTACAGGGGCCTGGCAGCAGCTGTGAACACAAACACACAAACACACACACACAGCAAGCAGACACAGCAGAGTACGAGATCCTGATCCATCTCTGTCTGGTCAATTAGCTGAGCTCAGCGCTGCAGCATCATTAGTGACCAGATGCTGACAGCCAACCAGGGAAGGCATTTGTCTCTTTTTCTGCACTGTCTCAGACAGACTGAAGACTGCTGCTGCCTTTACATAAACACACACACACACACACACACACACACACACACACACACACACACACACACACACACACACACATGCGCTGAAAAGGAGGATTCTGAGAACATATGTTTGCTGAGCCAGGAATTTCTTTTGTCAATTTTTTAATGCAAAATAGACAAATAAAGGTGACTCATATGAAACCCAATTATTGTACATTTTAAAAGTTACTTTTGTACGTCGTATGTATGTATAAATATTGTATAAGGCAACTCAGAAATAGGTAGGAGACGAAAGACATTCTTTTTTTTTTGCAGACCTGTTACATTATGTTAAGTACTGACGTCAGGAGACTACAGTCTTTAGGGTAGTGGCTTTAATAAGTAAGACAATGAATGTGGGTTTTTTTTTGTGTTCAAAGTATTAGGCTGAGGCTACTAGAACCCAGGCGAGAATCATCAATTGTTATATCAGGCTGGCTGGTCAGATGTAGAAGAGCACAACATTCAGTTCATTCCACCTGCGTCAGCAGTTTTTCCACTGAGAGCAAAGTGCATCTCACACACTTGACCCTGATCCTGAGATCTTCTACTAAGGACGCGCACCAATACTGCCTCAATTAAGCAGATCCGGTATCGTGATGAGACCATGATGTGATAGATTCACAATAATTATCATTTCTTTGTCTATGACATTACTTGAAGTCATGGCACGCTGCCGAATAGTCCAGCAATCACTGTCCTGCTGACAATTGTTCCCATGAGTTCCTCACAGGGAGCGATACAGATTTTAGATTTGGTCAACATGAGCACCGGTATATTAGAGCTAATTAACCAGTATCGGGTACATAGTATTGGGAAAGAAAAAGATGGATACTGCAACCTTTTCTCAGATGGTCGACTCAAATCAATCACAGCCGGTATTAAAGTGTAAGCAGACCCATCAGCAGCTTCCACCTCCCACATAGCTGACGGGTCTCAGTCTGCCCATCAGGGCTCGGTGCTCAGCACAGTGCAAAGCCGCATCTGAACCCCCGTGTTTACTGTGCTTTCCCAGGTTCGCTGCTTTCTTTTATTAGGTGGCTGACTCAAAGGGTGGGACACACTTCATCATTTCCTTCCTTTGGTATTGCCCCTCTGCCTCCCTAACCTCTCAGCCTGAGAGTGGAGCGGCCCACACACTGGACAGGTTCAACTGTAATTACAGAGAAGGAAGCGCTGGCCCGCCACAACAATTGGTCAGATAATTGATCCCAGAGAAAAAGGGAAGCTGAGCGAGACTGAATCCTCACCTTCACACTGTGTTTAAGTTGAAAACAAGTGCTGGTCTACATCTGCTCTGGTTTACAAGTCTAGGTGGGGTGTTGCAAAGACCTGCTGCAAATGAAACCAAGCTTTAGCCTCCAGGACCCTGAGGTGAGAGTGTGCAGGGTCAGAGAGGTTCTCACCTCATGCACACACACACACATCTCACCTCATCAATCAGCACAGACACGTAACCCCCAAGGCAGCGTAGTGCAGCACACACTCGCCACGACACCCTAACCACAACCTCCACAGAGCGAGACCTCCGTCAGTCACTAGCAACGGGGAAAATACTTAATTACATGAAGTCTGGTTACTGCACCTGAGGAGATGATTTATGTACTTCAGCTTTTTGGAATTTGTGGTAAAGTCAGTAATTTTAAGTTTTTATTGAAGTCGAAGGGAATTACATCTCTTTTATTGAGCATGAATATAGTCTGCTTTTACTTTGTGACATTTACAGTTAGTACTTCTTTAACTAAACTAATTGTTTACAGACAAAAAGATCAGATGCCTCTTTTAGCTGTTAACTTGAGATTTTTAAAAGCATGCGTGTATAGATATTCATCTATATATCAGGCATGGTGCGCAAATACATACACACAAACAGAAGGAAATGCTGCAGAGGCCAGTTCAGTGTGTTCAGTTTGGTTTCGCTGATTCTCACATCAGCCCTCTCCCAGTCCATCCAGATGTGCTCGCGCACACAACCACTAATCTTTCACAGGAAGGAGGCGGGTCTCCTGCCTCTCTTCCCGCCTTGCCGTCCCAGACAGGGCTGTCTTTACTTCACCTTCCCTCTCACTCACGCTCCCCGTCTCTCTCGCTCTCTCTGTTTTTCCAGCACATGCCTGTATTGATGCTGATGGCAGTGACGGGGCGTGCATCTGCCCCTCCCGCCCCCTCCACAGCAGGCAGTGGTGTGTAATTACAGTGCAGCGCCGGGCTGAAGGGTCTGACTGGCGGGGTGACTGTGGTCTGCTGACAGAGGTGTTTGTCTGGCCTAAAGACATGTGCTCTCAATGGCATTCTGGGACAGGAGACTGGTCTCACTGGGCATACAGCTGTGAGATAGACCTCTCTGTACAGGATGCAGCACTCACCTTCCATAACCTCCCTCCCATCAAGCTTCCTGCTTATTGTATTTTCCAGAAGGTTTTATCATGAGAGACCCACCACAACTATCTCACCCACAGAGGTTTGGTCCAGACTGTGGCGAATACCTGCAAGGAACTCAAAAATACTAATTACAGGAACCTTGGGCTTTGTTTCACAATCGCTCACCACCTTTGCCTCTAAATACTGAGCAGAGCAGGCTTGCCTCCACTGTTTGTTAACCACTTGTTTTGGGGTGTAGAAGTGTGGTGGTGTTCTTTGTGTCCGCAACAGCAGGAGAGGCAGCTTGTGTTCAAAGATAGAGATCCACAAAACATAAAGAGAATCTGGTGTTTACACAAACGTGAGAGAATAAAAAAATATATATAATTTTAAGTGAATTTAAAAATGGAATAAATCGAATTTGCTGTTGTCCCAGTGATATCAAAAAGCAACAAAAAAAATTGACATATGGCAAAATGGAAACACTTTGTGTGGTGCCAATGAAAGCAAACAATGCTGTGGTCAGTGTAAAGTGGCTAAAATCAGTGGCGGGCACATCTGTCAAATTGCAGTACGCTGATTTGAGACAGTATGTGGTTGGGACAAGCTGCACTACAAATCCACCCGCCACTCTTTAAACGTTTCCTGCACTTGAAAGCAGCAGATGTCTAATAAAAGCGAACAGTAGAGGCTGCCGGTCCAGCTCACACCCTTCACTTTTATTAAGAGAGACGCAATAACACAGAAGCCCCAATGGAACCGGGCTCCTCCCTCGCGACCCTGGTTGACCCAAATTAAAGCTGCTTTGTCAACTTTTCCTTGGCGACACTCTTCCTTTCAGTGACCTCGTTGGCATCTTATCCAGTGATGTGCAACCCCATCTCTGTCTCTCTTGTGGTCACCAAGGAAACCAGTGAAAACAGGACTCCAGGACCGTCTGAATGAAACCGCACACTTCTCTGCTGTTGCTTTAGTGTGGCTGGGAGGGGTCCGTCTTGTCTGTGACCTCTCCATATAAAACACTCCCTACAAGCTGCAGTAATTAAGCCCTACTCTTCTCAGCCAAAACACTGCCGCAAGTAGGTGACAAACAAAAGGGTCTAAAAACAACCGGGACCAGAATTAGACCTCCACACACACATGCATGCACTGTAACACATTAACTGCAAGTTATTGCTGTTGACTTGCACGCTGCACTGAGCTTTTGAACAGCGTGCACTTTATAAGCCTTTGTGACTGAAATAAGTAAAACCCATCAACATTATGTGCAGCTGGCTTCCCTTTAAAAGATAATTCTGCCTTATTACAACTCTTACAGTATTTGATCAACGTGCATATTGGCTTTGACATGTGCTCACCAAAGTAATTGCTGTGATCTGAGAGCACGGCATTATTGCTACAATAAAGTCTAATGGCGCAAGAAACACAAGCAGAGACACTTTATTTGGAGGTAAAAATTAAAAAAGAGCACCCAAAGTTTCAGTAAAAATCCCTGATCAAGACTCAACAGGAACAACCCTCGAGTAGTACTGTAGGTCACAGCCAGGTAATCATTTTGTCTGTCAAATAAATCACAGGCTAACCCTTTTGTTTGTTAAAAATAGGCTATATATAATCATATGACTGCTCGTTCTTCTGCTCTTGTTCAGCTCTTAGCTTGAAGTCAGCACAATGTAATTACAGATAGGAAGGATGTCCAAATCTACGTAAATAAGACTAGTGTTGAGGAAGCTACAGCACCAGTGTAACATGTCCCGGACCAAATTCTCCACCGAACGCGCCATCAATCCAACTCCTGTTAAGACAGCAAACTAGCCGACCTCTCAAATGTGTAAAAGTAATGCAGCGTTACTGGGATCAGTAAGTGTAACGCAATCGCTGAATCTCAAATTGTAATCGCTGAATTGAAATATTACTAAAACTTGTTTTGAAGTAAAGCATAACTGGAGGACCAAAAATATCCAAACAATAGCTTGACTAAACAATATAAACATGTTGACTCGACCAACTGCAACAGGAACAGCAGTGGAGAAGTTGACGCACTGCTGCTCTCTGGAAAAACACACACTGCTGAATTCCCGGCCAGCAGACCCTTTACTCTGACCCTGCTCATTACCATACAGAGGTTGACAAGCACTTCAGCTCTCTGTCCACATCTGCAGCCAAGCAGAGCACAGCCCAGCCCTCAAACCTTCAGCTCAAGATCCTGCCCCATGTCCTCTGCTATACACACTCAGCGCTGGGTGAGTAAATCCTTTGCCCTGAGTGTTTGAAGGACACGTCCAGTCAAACACACACTTTATTTGTTAAGGTTGGTCTGAACGCTCACTTATTACGGTGTAGAGGCCTGTTGCCACACCAGCAAAGTGTAATGTCCCTCCTGTGGTATGATTTGTGTGCGAGTACACAGGAGAGCAAGTCTTGTTCAGAAAAAGGTTTCAATAACCTACATTTTATCTTAACCACCCACGTAAACAATAAAAACAACCGTGTCCCCTCTGACAACTGTGCAGCAGGATCCATGACAACACAAACAGAGAAAGCTCCAGTTGAACACATTGACTGCATGATCGTGACGGCACTTGTCCATCCAGAGCCAAGACATGATTGCCTGATTGTACCCATTCCAACTTACTTTAGGACGATATTCTGCTTCAATAGCAAACCATAAATGTGCCTCTGTCTGCAGGAATACAAATGAACTGAGAGCAGAGGACATGTGTGGTAAGAAGTACGCCAAATCTTTCCTCCCTTTTGTTTCATTTTTCCTCATGATTCAGCTTCTCTCAGAGAGCAATGTCCATTTCCTCCACCATAACAAATCATTTGATTTTTCAGTTGCCTTTGGGACATCTCATGTAACACCCTAATCTTCATTTTGCCTTCGTACGTTTGGATCATTTTACTGTGGAGGTATTCGGCCCAGCTCGGAGGTTTGTCAGGGTGAAAAATGTTAGATCCAACATGCTGAAATCGCTTAAGACCACTTTTAAATAGGACAGAGGCAAGGAGTCGGTGGGAAGACATTTTATTTGCAACATCTTCTCATCAGATATTCCCCTCGTCATTGTAAATATGCATGACTGCCAATATAAACAGTCTGTAGAAACATAAACGGTTGAGTAAAAAAACCCACTGAGTTTCAAGAATGACCCATTTATTGTCATTTTAACTGGTGTTAAAATGAAAGAATGGCATTGTGTCAAATGACTATAATGGGATTTGAAACGGTTCCATAAACTCAAAGGAGAAATAAAATTCTCTCAGTTGAACCATATAAACCTTTAACGCAAGAAAGACCACGAAACCCACCAAAATGTAAGCCCTCAGTGTGCTTTAAACAAGGTATTCAGTGCTTGTCGGATCTGAAACCCAAACACCTACAGGATACTATGACGTGCGTCACTTTTTGCAAGCAATACCATTAGCCCTGTCGCAACTATTACGTAATCGCCTGATGCCTGATCATTTTGCAAAATCGTTAGATTCCACAATCAAGACGATTTAAAGCCAATGTTTCGAATGTGGCAGCAAATAAAATGTGAATTAGGCGTGTTCCCATCAGCTGGGTAATTAAAGTATCCACCTGAGCTCAAGGTTCCAACGTCAAGAAAAAACAGGTTCTTCTCTTTCAGCTCATACGGAAACAATATTTGATGCTTTCTGAAGCAACGAGATGACAGAGAGGAGCTTATGGCGGCTCTCTTGATTTGTAGCGGAGGAACTCCACTACGGGTGCAGCTGTGTCTTCACAACTGGGCAAAGTTGTGCTGGAGTTTTCATGTCGTTTTCACCCAGCTTATCGGATAAAATAATTTAAATAAAAATGTTTCCATGAAAGCATGGAGTTATGAGAGTCGTGTGTCTCATTTAACAAATAGCTTATGCATAGTGCAAGAGCAGCAAGTGTTGAGAGAGAGAGAGACAGAGACAGAGACAGAGAGAGACAGAGACAGAGAGAGACAGAGACAGAGAGAGACAGAGACAGAGAGAGAGAGATAGACAGAGAGAGACAGAGAGAGACAGAGACAGAGAGAGACAGAGAGAGAGACAGAGACAGAGACAGAGAGAGACAGAGACAGAGACAGACAGAGAGAGAGAGACAGAGACAGAGAGAGACAGAGACAGAGACAGAGAGACAGAGACAGAGAGAGACAGAGAGAGACAGAGACAGAGAGAGACAGAGAGAGAGAGTGAGTATCAGTGCATCTCTAGTAAATATATCTTTGTTTACAAGAAAACTCCACCCTGCACCTTTAACGCAGCACTGGCGACTAGTTTGCTTTGAGCATACTGAGCCCTTTATGGTTCATAGGTTCTTGCAATATATCAGTACAGAGACACTGTAGCATATCTGCACTCTGAGTATTCAGGGTTCATAACATGTTCCCTGACAGCAGATACGTTCATGCATGAAAGGAAAGCAGACATGGATGTCTGGCTGATAAAAGCACAGCCGGCCATGTGTGTGTGTGTGTGTGTGTGTCCGACATGCTGTATGTTTGAAGAAGTCCTTTGTTGTGGGCCCTGGTTGAGTCACATACAGTCTATTACTGTAGACACAGGCCTGACTCAACAGCAGGGTCTCAAAGCCCCGGATTTAGACGGCTCATATTCGCTCCTCAAGTAAAAACTTCACTCAGGCAGCTCTCAAGAATACTCTCAGGTAAGAGAGCAGAAGGAATCCTAAGGCAGACACACATCTCTGACATTAGATGATTTTAAATCAACCAACTTATGCTCCATCGCTCTATTACATACCAACGGTCACATATGGGTAAGCTCTCAAAACGGTGGCACAGAGCCAGGACCAACACCGCTCCCTCCGCACTCCAGGTTCAGTGTAAGATCGATGAGTCTGCTGCACACTGCTCCCTCATTGTCTTCACCATCAACTCAACGCCAAATCTGAGCATCACTCTTTACATAATTATACATTTCTGTGGCACCGTGCACCTGTTAAAACACACACGCGGGACTGACCGTGATATTGTGCATCTGTGACATGAATAACACGGCCATTCACCTGATACTACCGCATCACTCCTCTCAGTGCGCTGACAGACGGGGGCCTCCGCACTTCTCGTGGACACATTTAATCCTGCTGCTGCACAAAATGAAACTATAATTAAAGGCAGCAGGTTCTAGCGCTCAGCTTTGTCCTTCGAGGATCCAAAAAAGAAATCTGTTCAGAGGAGTGTTGCTGTAATCAAACCGGATGGTGATCGGCTGCTGTTGATTTACAGATGTTTATAAAACAGCTTGAGGTTCCAGACTGACAAATGAATAGATCGTTATTTAATTACGCCGGAAACAGAGATTAACTTTAGACATAATGTGAACGAGCCAACTTTTCTGTCATGTCTTAGCTTGGCCTATAAGCATCTAGCTTGTATTGTCAGCAATTGCAATAATGCTGGGTTCTAATGCAATAACACTATAATTTATCTTTTTCAGTGGTATCATTTTTTTAAACAAAATGCTGCTGTCCAAATGAATGATTCTGAGCTATAAACTAACAAATGCACAATTGATGGTTTTTGGAAACAGTGGAATCATCCTTAATTAGATTATCCTCTGTGCGATGATGCGAACATCATGAGATCATCTTGATATCGTGAAAAATGATAGGAAAAAAGTGTCATTGTTAAGTGTTCCTGTCTGTGTATTGATATCGGAAAAATAGTCTTTGACTAAATCATTAAATCACAGAATATTTTTTTGTTTTTGTCAAGCCTCAATTTGAAAGCAGCTTCCACTTTACTCTAAACTCTTTTTTGTTTTTTTGCACTCTCGGCCTTGCCACGGACATTTAGCCTCTTTGTCTTTGGAGCTTTTTGCTGCTTTGAAAACTCACATAAGCCTGAAGTATCAAAGAGCTGATTGCCATACCTCTTTTTATTATGCTGCTAATTAGCATTCAACCTAATATGACCCGGGTTGCTGGCAGCGTGAGCAAAGTTTTCTTGAGGTTTTAGAGTATTTTGTCTAACCCTTGTATGCATGCGTGCAGCAATTAGCATACATGTAAATATGCACACACACACACACACACACACACACACACACCTGCACGTATATACTCACAGAGAGTGAGTGGAGTAAATGACTGTGTGAAGCTGAGCTCCTCTCAGTCTAATCCCTGAGTGAATGGTGTGCTGTGTGCCAGGCATTCCTCTGTCTTTCTAAGGCTTTTTTGGGGATTAGACCCCACTTACTTCCAGGGGCCGCAGGGTGGGATCAAAGCTGATTGGGCTTTTTGGGTTCAGGGTGATAGTGTGTGGAACAGTGAGCCTCTACTCAGGTAGACTCGCATGGCGAGGCACCGGAAAACCCGACACCACAGCCGAGACGTACACAAGTCGCACACACCTGGTGGGGGTCAAACCTGCGTTAAGCCGGCACAACGCTAACCGGCAATGTGCTGAGTGACGGCTGGCCTGCAGGAGGTAAGGCTTTAAATCCGGCAATAATCCAAGTATGTCGGACCTGGGCTCGCTGAGGTTACACAAACACAAATCACAAACGAGGCAGATTTGAATCATGGCTCTCATACGGTTTACACAATATAAGGAGCCTTTCACGATGGAGACATAAATGAAGATGTATGTGACAGACTATGCAACAATCTGCACCTCATTCTCCTGATCACTCGCACTGCACCGGAGGTTTTACACCGGCTAAACTTACATCCAGCAAAACAGAAGACAGACATGATATGTAGTGACCTCAGAACACTTCAACAGATCCATGCAGCGTCTGACTTTTAACCCGGCAGGGGGAAAAAAAATGGTTTTCTTTAATCCATTTAAGACAGCGTGGAAGAAGTGAACACTACGATGTGTAAAGTATTTGAGTTACCAAAACAGCCCACAGCAAGACAAATACACAGTGATGGATAAGAGCTCTGGTCTTCTGTCAGAGATAGAAAAGCAGGATTAACAAGGCTAACATGGCGAGTCCCTCTGGGCACACTGAAAATAAACAGAGTAAATCCTCAAATATACTCAGATATTGACAGGAAGTTATGTGGTGTGCAGTGTTCAGGGAGAAAGCCCACACCAAGAGCAGACACACAGTGCAGTGGGTGGCACTAATGACTGGATGCAGGAATTTCAAAGGCTAATCCATGGACAGCCAGAGCTATCAGCATCATCTCAATCCTGATGACAAACACCCGCATGTTTTTGGAAACTCCCTCGGAAAACAAACAAAATGACCTTCAGAGGATTTCAGCACCCCGCAGATAAGCATAATCATGACAGGCATGAACTAGCAAACAAAAAACTAAGTTGATTATGTGTGCACGCCGCACTTCTCTTCTCTTCACTTCATCAGCACGGCTGGGAGATTATTACTCACGAAGGCCCTGTGTGAGCCTCATGTGTCTTTTTGCATCTGCATGTTCTATCGCTGTTGTCTGGATTAACACCAAACCCCCGACACCCAAACCCAGGCCTGGCCAGTGCTACTCCAACATGTGGTTCTGTCTCATGTCCTCTTCCTCTGGCAGATGGAAACCCTCAAGCATGTGGGGGTATGTTTGTGTTTTGCACCATTGGAGATAAGTATGCGTGCTCTGTGTGCTCTACAAAGGGAAGATAAGCTAAAGAGGGGCAGTGCAGAGCTGAGCAGTGCAGAGGACCAAAATACAGACACAGGGGGATAGCGGCTGTCTCCAGATCCGGGTCCTGGAGGGTTTGTGCATGGGAACAAAAGAAAAGAAAGAAAAGGAAGAGCCGTTTGTTGTCACACCTGTGTGTGTGAATCATGTTGAGGATGAATTTCTGGCACAACTTCACTATACTTCCAAGTTGCATGCAGAAGGGAATTGGTCTGAAGAGGTCAAAACCCTGTGTTTCTTTCAATAGGGTCATCATACAACACTTTGCAAAGTACGTGTGAATAGGAGGAGCTTGAGAAAAAAAAGTAAATACATATTTCTAAGTATTTGGTCCATTAAGTGCATCTATTTGGGAGGTATCCAAGCTGATATAGAGGAGGTGTTTCCTATAAAGTGTCTCTCATGTATGACATACTATAAAACACACTCATTGAAAGTTTACATACTTCAAGAGTTGCTGGAATCTCGTGTGAATTATGTTTTCATTAAAAGATATGTAAAAAATCAAATTGGCATTCACACACATTGTTTAAAAATATAAATAAAAGCACTGCTGCTATTCCTTTGGTTTTAAATGAAAAATTAAATTGTCATGCATCGTGTATCAAATCATACATTTTTTTTCAAACGATCAACAAGCTTTCATACCAGACATAAAGAAAAAGACTCTACTCCATATTTTACCATGTAATAAATACAGCAACTTCATATAATGTAGAAATTAGTTTTGGGAGAAATAAATGAGCCGATTTATTAACTGTACAAGTTGTAGAGCAGACTCGATTTTGTTGCTAATGTTTTGGCTAACACACACCAGCGGGGGCCTCTGGATGATTGAAAGATCTCACTGATGCACTCTTCCTTCTTAAAATGTTATTTCATGTCCAACTGTTTCTCTGGATTTGCCACGGCAGAGATGCTAGGTGATGGAGCGCTCCGGTGTTAATCTGACATCCATTCTCCTTTGCTCTCAGGCTAAATACTGTGACACAGGAACTCTCCCACAGTTTGCAGGCACACTGCAATTTACTGCCTCTGCTACAGATCACTCGGAGAGAGAGAAATGAGAAAACTGCTGGGAATGAAAAATGAAAAAGGAGTGAAGATGAAAGAGAAGAATAAAATAGGAGCTAGAGGGAGGACGATGGGACGCTTCTATTCACAGTGTTTTCACACACACATCAGAATGAGGGTCTTATCTCTGAAAAGCACTTGAACACAACATGCCCACAGACAGAGCTGACTGTGTGAAGACATGCACACGAGGATGAAAGCACACACACACATACAGAGGAGAGGCTCCCATGCGGGGGAGTGCGAGCAGATTACAGGATGAGAGGAAACACAGATCAAAACGTAGCAGAACCATCACTGCCTTCACAGAAACAACAGGCCAAACGAGAAGCGAACAGCGCCGAGGCATCCATCATGTCGCTCCCGTCAGCTAATAAAACAGACTGTGTGATCACAGTTTCAGGTCAACAGGGGTCGGATGACCCCGCGGGGCTCCAGCAGGGGCTGACGTGGTGGATGCTGCTCTTATCTCAGCACCGCATTACAAAGGAACACAAGCTCCCCTTCAAACTCCTCCCTGCTGGCATTCACAAAGCTTTCCAACAACAGCCTTCCCTCGAACCCACACTGTGAGAAACTGCTGATCGAGGAGAAGAACAAACCTCAAGACTCTTTAGTAACATCTATCTGCAATGTAGTAGGGCCGCACATGGCAATTATTGTTGTTGTTTGGTTTATGAAATGAAAATAGTAAAAAACAAAAAGCCCAAGCTGACATTTTTACATTGTTTTGTCTGATCAACAGTCCAAAACTCAAAGACATTCACTTTACTGTGATAGAAGTCTAAGAAAAACCACAAATATTCACATGTGAGGAGCTGGAGATAGTGATTCTTTGACATTTTGGCTTCAATCAATCAAAACTGTTGATTTTGATCGCTCAACTTATCGATTAACAGTTTTAGTCTGATATTACATAAAATAGTTCATAATCTTTCAAATTCTTTGAGTTCCAAAACTCAAAGATATTCAATGTATGATTCTATAAAACAAAAGAAAAGCAGCAAATCCTCATATTTGAGAAGCTGTAACCAGAGCATGATTGGAACCTTCGTTTGATAAATGATGTCACAGATTGATTAGAGGTATTTAACTACCTGTACCAGCTCACATGTGAGACAGTCTTGAATACGACTTAAAGGATGTGAAGTCGTTGAAAGCATCATTGAACCGCATGTAGGCTGAATAAAACGATTAATTTGATTATGATTCATGTGCGATTATACTGTTTGCCTTTTTAATTACATGCAGCAACCATCAGCACAGAATTAATGATCACATGAAGCAGTTTAAAAGTAATTTAGAGATGAGTGGTCAAGATAAAGATTCATTGTCCAGTTTAAGAAAGAGGAGAAGGCCCACTAGTCTGCCAGAGACGTACGGGGTCTTTTGTGGTCTAAACCCCCCTCCCCCCCATGGTCGGTGTGGTGTAGATTATCCCGGTCACTGGCAATGTGCCGAGCTCCCAGCTCCAGAGATTAACACTCCTCCGTCAGAGGGAGCGGAGCGCTCTGACACATACAAACTGAGAAAAAACATCTGGCCCAACTCAACTAAATACGTGTGTGTCTGTCTAGCATGTACATGTGTGTGTGTGTGTGTGTGTGTGTGTGTGTGTTTGCAGTGTGTGTCTGTCTGGCATGTAGCATATGTGTGTGTGTTTTCCAAACGTGTGTATCCTGTCTGTCCTCCCCTCTTCATCGCTGATATCTGGCGGTGTGAGCTGTGCTCTGGAGCAGACCTGGAGGTCTTGGCTGACAGTGACCTCACCTCTCCAGGCATTTGGTGTTGCAGTAAAAAATAGATGGATGTGTCCCGCTGTCTGACTCCAAGCCCAACAAATGGACAGTATATTAAGGTATGACACACTGGACGATAAGGAGAGAGTGCTTGCGCTACTTCACAGTAGTCGAACACAGACAGGTTAAAGTACAGAGCGGCTGCTTATTAAGGATTTCAAGATGCAGCGGTCAGCCAAAAACCATCAGCGGCACCTCTCATGAGCTCTTAATCCTCTTACTCACCCTCCATCCTCTGCTATTCAACACGTTTTAATTGATTCATAAAAGTCACTATTAAGAGATTAAGTTTCAACATCCACACACGAAACATGAAAGCTAATTGCTGACTTACTGGGCTGTTTCTGTTTCATCTGCAGACTGTTAAACTACTGATGAAAGCTGTTAAAAACAAAAGTGACAATTTATGGCAAACCAGCCCTTAAAACTCATTATACATCTACATTAAGCCATTCACCAGACCACTTTACATAAATAGAAAAAGTATTTCAGTTGAAAGCTTTAGAATAACACATGACGTCACTCGGCGGTGAGATGATCAGACTCAACACAAGAGGAAAATTAAAGCAGTTTTATACTGTTTTAGCACTCAAGTCCTCCTCCCTGTTTCTGTGAGAGGGTGAACAATTCAAAAAGTGCAAAGGGTTACCATAATTCATACATGAGATCATGAGATAAAGCCGTCGAGCCTCAGGGCTGATTTCATAGCGACAAAGTATCCTGTATCTGTGCACCGG
Organism: Anarrhichthys ocellatus; assembly: GCF_004355925.1. Lineage (NCBI taxonomy): Eukaryota > Metazoa > Chordata > Actinopteri > Perciformes > Anarhichadidae > Anarrhichthys > Anarrhichthys ocellatus. The sequence goes on from NW_022280047.1 coordinate 7,174,237, forward strand.
CTGAGTCATGCAGACTACACTTCTGTGTCTCCCAGTGCATCCACTGAGCTTATTTACGCGGCGGTCATATGACAGTGAGATAGGTAAATAATATTTAGTCAGACTTGTAAAGGGTCCAACAAGTCCTCAAAATAAAACAAAATACATTTTGTCCTTTCCAACAACAAACAATCCAATGCTGTCATTCTTCTTGGGAGGAAAGTCAAAAAAGGGTCAGTCCATCCAAATGGCAAACTTATATTTGCAACACAGTGAGCGCCACAAACTGAAATCCATTTGCATCCAAAACAACGACAATAATGATGAATTTCAAGGCCAACCCGGAATTAATGTTTAGATAGACTGTATTAAAGCAGGCATGAAAAAACAGTAGCTATTCTTGCTCGAGGTAGTTTTCGAACTTCGGAGTTCAAAATGGCCACTTTTTGACTCGAAAATGCAAAAACACGACAGAGTTTTTATCAAACATTACAGCAGCCGTTCCCCTTTCTCTCATACAAGTCCTAAACTTGTATGTGGGATACTGAAACATTCTGCATAGGAGATGACGCAGACTAATATAAACTTTGTGCTCCTCAACTTCCCAAACAGGTCCACTGATTTCATGACTGGGGGTGTTAAGGACGACTAACTAGTGTTCATCAAAAGATATGGTTTCACAACGTCTCTGTGGACTCTTTCATCTTGTAATATGGTAGAAAAAGTATCTAGCCTATGGCATGAACGTGGTGAAAGCTGTCCTTGGCCAATAAGCAGGTCCCTTATCCCTCTGCACAGTCAACTGCACCACACGATGCCATTCCCTTTCAACATCTTCACTTTTCATCAACAATTCTAGCCCAACTTTCATTCCCACGTTAGCATCGGAGTCAAACTGCTGACGATAGCCATCCGCGCTCCACCCGTCTGCTGCACACAGCCTCTCACATCGGTCCTTCGAGCTCATCCAGAGAGGAGGGAGGCTGCTTGCTGCTGCCAGAAGCTGCCTCGGTCGTGACTGAGAGCCTCCTGAAAAACTCAGTTGCACTTTTGGAAGTAAAAGTGAACTGGCGGTATCACGTCTAAGGTTTCTGCGCTGTCAGGTGCAGCTAGGGGAAAGGAATTCCAGCTTGGCGGAAAAAAGCTGCTCTGATGGATGAATGATACTGAGCAGTGTTTGTAATTCATCTCCCAGCGTGCCCTCTCCTGTCTCTGCGCTGATCGGGGAGTGTTTTTAGGCCTCCGTCACAATAAGTCATCCACAGAGAAAGTATTAATCCACTGCTGAGACTTAACTGTCACTCTTATCCAGCTCTGGAGTCTCTGTATTGCTGACTACAGTTTTCAGTCTTCAGTGTCGATGAAGAGAAAACAGGGGAACAAAGGACAACCATGTATTACAAAGTGCACTCAATTCTCCCTGGCTATCTCAGTTAAACGTCTTCCTAGATGTTGAGGCACTTGTATGGTGCTTTCTCCAGCTGTAATCACTCTTTTGAGTCACTGATACTCAGGCGCTTAAAGGAACACATTGTACTCCCTTAGCATGACCAGCTCACTACATACAGCTCTGAAGAAATTTAAGACCGACGCCGAATGAGTATGTCAAGAAATATCCTGTGCTGGTCTTGATACGGTGCTGCCACTTAAGGAACAATACTTGCTATTATTCTGCAGGAAAGCACAAACCCCTGCACCCCTCATTTCTCTGCCCTTTCACCCCTTTGGCTACCCAACCACACGCAGGGGGTAGCGGTGCATGGACTGTGAGACAGAGCACACAAAGACTCGGGAGCCTCAAATCTAATTTTACTTCTTAAGTTCGGTTACATTATGAAGAGATTAGGTACCTCAAAGGAACATTGTGGTTCTGGCTCGTAGAGGAAGCACGAATGATGCTCATCACGGTTATTACTTCAGCCTGTTCTTTGTCCTTTTAACAGGAACATGAACAGGCCTTTCCAGTTAAGAACACCCCTCCATTTCCCCTTCTCTCCATGTCCCTTATAATATTTTTCCTTCGTCTGGCTTAACACAACAGTGCCATCCATTTCTTTGCAAATGTCAGCTTGTGAAAACAAGAGAGGAGGTAAAACACATCCTCTTTTCTCTTTGCCTTTTCTACCTGGCGGCACTTGGGGAAACGTGTCCCATCCGTTCATTAGTACAGCCATTCTCGTTTTACACACTCATCTCTTTCTGCATCTAGGAGAGAGGGAATAGATCTGCCCCCCCCCCCCTTCTTTGAGGGAGGCCAGAGGGAAGAGAGAGCTGAGCTCCGAGTCTCAGGACAAACTGTAATTCTCCACTTTGTCTCGGGGTCGAGAACCCATCTGGCCGCAGATTTTGTAACGCTGCTTCAATAGGGCTCTGTTTACTCGAGTGGCTAGGTTTACACAGGCAAAGTGAAGGGTTCATATAAAATGCATTAACTGAGAATAATCCTTCTGGTCTTTTGTAAATAGGATGTAATGATGGGAGATGTCCAAGAAGGGTAACCGCTTTGGAAAGGCCAATTTGTGTGCAGGCCGTGGTTCAGTACCAGATCCTCTGAACTGTACAAGTGTAGTTTCTGACATATCAGCATCAACATTTACCTAATTTCACATCGATACAGAGTCAAGTTTGTAATATACACAAAGTACAAAAAAAACTACAAATATGTAACCACTGTGCACATCCAAAGAATGTTTACAGTGAAAGCTTTTACTGTTCCTCCTCATTCTCTTTACTTCTGTAATGCGCACAATGAGAAGCATTATGTCATTTTGTGGATGTTTTTATCCCAACTACCTGACTGAGTCTCAGGCGTGCACACATTTCAGCCCCAATGAGACTTCAACCTTGAAAGCCACATGTATGTTTTACTATTCAGGGTTCGCAGAGTTGCAACAGAACCTGTGGTCGTAGCTGATGCCGTAAAGAACATGCTTTCTCCGTGGAGGGCTGCAAATAACAGATCATTTCATCTGCCAATTATTTTCTTGATTAATTGTTCAGTCGACAAAATGTCAGACACTTACAATTTTCTAACGCCCAAGCTTATGTCTTCAAATAGCTCGTTTCCAATCAACAAACTAAAAGCCAAAAATGATTGATTACCTACCACATGAGACAGCGAAAAACTGAAAATCATCACAATCGACAACCTGGAACTGGGGAATGTTTGGTATTCTTGCTTGAAAATTTGCTCAAATCATTAATTGAGATTGCTGATGTGTGAAAACAACATGAAGCAAGAGGACAAAGGCTCAGTAATCTTCATCCTTTCAGTAACACACATTGAGCAAAGTCAAACTTGTTGCTTTGACTGTGAATACAATTACAGTGGAGAATATAATTAAAGCACAATGTGATCTTATAATATACGATCCGTCTGGTGTTGCCTCATCATAAATCAACTCTCTTGAACAGTGACATTGTCACACAATTACACATAAATCCATATTAACACAGACAGTGTTACTGCCAAAACAAAACAGTACATCAACAGAACTTTTAACACATGTATACTTCATGACTGTCCTATTAGGTTGTGAGCTCTGTTGTCTCCACAAAGCGGACCAGACATGGCCTCACGGGGCCACATGGGACCCCCACCAGGTGAGATAGAGCCCTTTCGGAAGACAACATGGAGGGCAACCAACAGAAGTAAAAAGAGACATGATTGACATCATCCTCTGTTCCTCACCCGCACAGTCAATGATTGGCAGCAGACAGAGTGGATGGAGCTCTAAATCTGGCACAGCAGCAGTGATTTACTGCCCTGTCAGGCAACACATGCAACTCATATACAGTGTGTCTGCATTCAGAAAAAGAGAGAAAGTGAGTGCGTATTTGTGTCCTGTACCAAGCTTATTGATTGCAGAGAGTCAGCAAGTTCAGCGTGCTTGTGCCACCCGAGTCATCTGTGCTGTAATTCACGTTGAACATAGTCTGAGTCACGTGTCTGTCTCGACATACAAACTTGATTTATGTGTGTCTTTGCTTGTGGGGAGCAGGTGTTTCAAAAACATGTTTGCGTGTGTGCTCATGGTTGTTTGCTGCCAGGCTCCGGCTGTGAGCGCAGTATGAATGAGTGAGAGAGCCATAAACACCTGAGGAAGCAGGAACACACAGACACCCTCTCTGGACTGAATTTATGGTCCCGATTGAGGCAGGGGGAGAGAGAGGAGGGGGGGGAGTCGTCATGCACAGCTCGTCTCTGGCCGTGGCGAGGGTCCAACCAAAACAACGGGGCTGTTAAAGCCCCTCCTGGATGAGTCCCAGGGGGCAGCGGAGCGGACGGAATGCAGGCCTGGGTTTAGAGGTTCAGGGGTACGTCCTGTTGTTAATGAGCACACCCCGCTGGGCCTCTCTGGCTCTGAGCCCCTGACACTGCCTCACCAGCCACACCAGCGCGCTGCCACAGCCTCTTCCTGGACTGGTCCTGGACCACTGAAGCATACCACACTTCCTGAACAATGTGAACATCACTCTGTGAACCTGAGATGATCCCAACAAGATGTGTGTCTGCAAGTGAACAAGAAGCCGGTAACAGGAAGTGCCGTCTGTGTAGAATGAACATGCCCGAGTGTGCGTGGATATGAAGAGAAGCCCCTGAGACACGACCTCAGACGATGCAGCAAAGGAGATTCGAGCCCTTTCCTAAATGATGCATGTCTTACATGCTCTATTAGTGCAGGGTAAACAACACTGCAGCGCTGAAGATGGCTTTAAGTGTAACACAAGCAGCAGGCTTTACACCAGTTGGTTTTAAAGAGCACATGCTGCTTATTGAATTAGTACGATCATTTTGCTCTTTGTGTGATGTTCAATCAATGTACGATCATTTAGACATTCAGATGGTTGTCATTATTTAATTTAGTTCCACAATAGTGAAATGATACAGAGCTGGTTTTTAACCATGAAACATTGATTATGTCAATAATCTATTATGAAAACCTGACCCTGGGTCTGTAATAAATCCCAGTATCTAATCACATTTCTGCAGATCATGGATATGTGGTTACTCAAAACTCTTAGTGACTGTATTTCACATTTCAACTTAAGATTGTGAGGGTTTTCCTGCGATCTATTTGCTTACATGCTAGAATTCAGCATTAAATTCTAAATGCATTAAAGCGACTAGTTTGGTCTTTTCAGTTGAACATAAAGACTAGTCGCTTTAATGCAATCAAAGTGTATAGTGTGCCTGCACAATATACGAAATATACCCACATTAAGACCTTAATAAACACTGGCTTTTAGTCGGAGCCCATTACAGTCCAACAGATGTAGTATGAAGAGTATCACAGACAGTTGGCATATTTATATACGATCGGTTGCAAACTCAGTTCTGGGTACCCTGATAGTTGGTAGTGGGTACGATAGTTTGCCTTTAATTAGGATAACTCTACACCAAGGTGAACACACAAAGACACAGCTCTCTCGTCTGTGACTGTACAACCGATCTTCCTGTAAATCCCACCTCACCAACTGTGTGTAGCTTCAGCTTTATATGTCGGAAATGTGATCGCTAGAGACAAGTTCTATCATCCTCTGCTCTTTCCTCTTCTAGCGGATCCAGTGAGGTCATTTCTCTTTTGGTCAAGACGATGGGCTCCTCTGTCTAGTTTGAATGCCTCTAATTAGGCCGACTGCTGGTGCAGTTCATTCAAAACTCGTCTTCAGTCCAGAACTAATCACAACCATCAGCCCCACTCTACTCATCACCGTTGAGCAGCGTATCACAAGCACATGAGCAAATGGAAATATATATGTGCAAAGACCAGCACCAAAATAGAGCTCAAGAGCTCAGACGGGGGCAATGGCTTTTAAATTCTACAAGTTATCCAAGAGTGCAGCGTTTAGTGGTTGGGAAACTGAGACCGAACCGGAGGGAGGGGGTTTGGGGTGTTTGGGGTGTTTGGGAGGTCTGTGTTTCGAGAGGCCATAAATGATGTCACCATGACATGCCACAGCAAAATCTCTGATGTGGTGGTCTGTTTGTGGTTTAGTATACATGGGAGTGGAGAAGGTTTGAAGGTCGGCTTCATAAAATCCCCACCCACTGAGCCACAACACTGGAGCGTCTCTTATGTGGCGTTGAACATGTTTATGAACTCATAACGGTCACAAATGAGCAGCTACATCATCAGGGCTACTGGGAGTGTACAAAAGCCACAGACATACATACAATGTAAGAGAATAATATTTGATCTAAAAACAACTGTTTTTATTGTGTTTTTGTGGTCTACATCCACAGCGGGGGCTGAGGGTGAGACAGCAGTGAGGAGACATGACTGGATTTTACAGCGATTCACACGACTGATAGCAAGAGAATGAAAGAGTGAAATTTAGTTTGAGTTGAAACTTTAATTGAGAGAAAAGTCTATCTGCAATAATTGATGATTGACTAATTGGTTACGTTTGCTGACTCCAGCTTATCAAATGTGCTGGTTTGTCTTCGTTTTACGTTTTTAATATGTTGTCACTAGCAATTTGAATGCATCACCTTTCGCATATTTCACTGATTTCCTGTTTTGTCTCGACTGATGTTATGTTTTTAGGTGTGTTGTTTACTGTATGTTGGAGGACCACAGGGAAAATTAGAATTTTTCTGTGTTTTTATTCATCAAAAAATTCAATCAATCCATCGGTTCATCAAGAAAGTAGTCACCATCTTAAATAAAAGGGCAAGTAAAAGTAAAAGTAGGTAATTCAAAATGCACTTCACAGCTTGACGAAGCTACAGAAAGAGGGAGAAGGAAGATAAAGACAGAAAAAATCTAAGTTGATAATTCTGACAAATGAGAGATAGTGATTTGCAATAAGCAGGATTGGGTTCATTGAACTCATCACAGCTGTATGGAACCAACCGGACCCGAGGCGTACCCGCTCCATCCATCAATGCTGCCATTGTCTTTGCACTGACGTCAAAACCCCAAATATGCTTCATTACCTTCTCAGCGCTGTGTTAAACAGTACCGACATCATGCCACTCTATACCTTCAAGATGAGAGATGGTGACGTGTTGAAAGGCAGCGAGCGGACGGGGTTAATGCAGCTTCAATGGCATCAGCTGGTGAGCGGATCAGAGATGAGAGGAAGGAGATAGAGCCCGCACCTCCAGTAGTGAAGGAGGATTTAAAAGCCTTTTTCTTTTCTTTATCAGTCTACATGATAAAAGCTCTGTTACGAGTTCATGTGGCCTTATCTTGGCCAGGAAGAGAGCGTCTTTCTTCTCTCTGCTCCTGATTGCGTGATCCTTCAGGCTGTAAAGAGCCTGTCTGTTTGTGGGTCACTCCGTAAGCACACTAGTCCACTTAAACTACTGGGCGAGGGGAAATGCCTCTGCTTTATTGGGACAGAAGAATACTCCAGCTGCCATTGCGTGTGTGTGTGTGTGTGTGTGTGTGTGTGTGTGTGTGCATGCGAGTGTGTGTGTCTATTTTCATCCCTAAAAGTTTTTTTTGCACTGCTGACTTGGCCCACTTTATGTCAGGAAAAACAGTTTTCAATGCACTCCCGGGGGAAGTCTTGGGAAATAATAAATAAATCAGTAAGCAGAAGAGGCATTTGCAGTCCAGGAGCCAGATACATAAAACTTGACTCAGAATCAAGGCTAAGTATGTATGAAACTTTCAAAAGTTTCAGCGAAAGAATTGTGCCTCTGCATTTCTCGAAGCTCACTGCCATTTATGTTAGAGGTGAGAACAGACTAAACGCCAGGAGATGCAGGTAAGCAAATGGACCTATACTTCATGTCATCAAATAAACTATTATAATAAATAAGAATGAACGAATGAATGAATCTGGCAGGAAAATTACAGTCTACCATAACTTTAGCCTTAAAATATTACAGTCAAACATAAACCATGAAGGCATAGGAAGTCATAATCTGATGACTGTATTATTCCACAGACTGCTCTGTATGTGGTTTGCATTGAATATTCATAAAAAAATGTCATAATGATATTATCAGAATTCCAATTTAAATACCTGAGCCCTTATATAATGTATCATTTTGGGATTTTTCATGAACCTGATGTACATACCAGCAGACACGTATACAAGAATTTAGTTGGTTGTTTTGTATCTTCTGCGGTGTTGTTTGATAATTATTGACTATAATGACAATTCCCCTGAGCAGAGCAGCGTGACCTCAAAGGGTTGGACTCTCCCTTGCCTAATCTCATCTGGGGCCCTCAGCCCAGTTTGCCTTAACTTCAGCTGCTTCCAATTTGGGCTCAAGCACTTGTGCTGCTCTGGCCATTTACATAACCAAGAATATCAGCTGCTGTGGCCTTTTTCTGCACGCCGGCTACAGCCTGCCTCCCTGCGTGTATATGATTTATGTGTCTTTGTGGATCTCGTCTCATGAGGACATAAATATCCTGGATTTGGCTAATTCTGACACTTAAATCTGTTTTTTTTTGTGAATGAATTGGAGCCAGGGGAGAATAACATATTGAACACCTGCTAATGCAAACACAGGGGGATCCAGGAATGTGACTGAAGGAAAAGAGGAGGGCTAAATGAGAAGCTGACTCCATGTTTGTCTGTGTAAATGACTTTGATAGTGCTGCTCTGTGTGGTCTAAGAGGAGTGGAGGTCACCTGCTCTTTTTCAGCTCCCTTCCCTCTAACCTCAGGCTGGGGTCGCTTCCCTCACAGCTCCTAAAGCCTGCTGCCATTAAAGCAGCTAATCACGCCCAACAGCTGCATCCCTCACTGTACAAATCCTCAACACCTCCACCCACACGTTCACTCTGGCAGTCAGACAGACACATATACCGCCGTCCACGCACTCCCACTCTTCGGTTGCTAATGGCAAGCTGCAGTCGACTGATGTTTAAAGCGCGGGGTGTTAGCGTGCAGGCCTGCGATAAGCCGCGCTGAGCTGTGAAAACACAGATTACATTTCTGCGGCTTATTACAGACAGCGGGCCGATGCCTCCCAGCCTTAACGTAATTGCGACCCAAAAAAACGCAGCCTCCGCTTGGCTGCGAGATATGGCTTGATGGGGACCCCCCCCCCCCCCCCGTGGCAGAGCTTTGACAGCCGTGCTAATTCAAACCTACGTTCCCCCATATGTTGTGCTGCTTGCCGGCCCCCTCCTGCGATAAGCTGCACCCATATTTCTTTTAACTGCCGTCCTGTCATAAATCAAAACAAAGCAAATATATCTACTGCTGTCGCCTACTGCCGTCTTCACACTTTTAAGACTTCATCAAAATTAACGTACAGAGGGCAAAGTCCAAAATAATGAATTTGACTGATATACACAACTGCTGAGCGTGCAATCATCCTTCAGCGCTGCACTGTATATTGACACTGATGCAACCTGTACGGGTTTTGAGAGCCAGCTCTAATGTAGTAATGTTGCTTTTATGGGTTACATTTGATATTCTTGTGTTGCAAAATTGCTTCTAAATGAGGTATAATTGTGCTATTTGTGTTTGATGTAGCACAACTTAGGATATCTCATCTGAAAACAAGCATTTACTTACTTGGAATGCCAAAGCCAACCAGGCATACATTAAATCCCTGCTTCTGGCAAGCTTATGAAAGAGCTTCCATCTGCAAATACTTAGCCTTTTTTTCCTCAAGATCAATCAGAATTAAAGACCATTGTGTTCCAGGTCCACAAGTAAGACAATATCTCCCAAACCTCATACAAAACAATTAGGACCCAGTAATTACACCACTGGCCTGGAATTCCAGCCAAGTCCTGAGGTTAGGGTGAGGAAATAAGAAAAAGAGAGTGAATGTGAAAGGTTCCTGTCTGATGCAGTGTTATCTTACTGCACTTGGACTATGATGGCTTTAGTTTGTTGATCAGCCTGGGTGTGATGTAATGTTTTGCTTTTGGAGCCCTCAGTTTGAGTGTGACATGCCAAAAAGCCTCACGAGCCTGTGAATGACTGGATGACAGCGTGGCGTGAACTCTTCCCATAATGTTCTCTCATTATATCTGCTGCTGTGGAAACGCAGAATCTAAAACCTAAAACAGAGACACATTATCTTTTCTTCGGACCGGACCTGTTGATGTACATATGTTGACCAATCGACTGGCAGGCAGACGGGTGAGAACAGAGGGACGCGAGAGAAAACAACTCTCTCATCTCCAATTTAAAACATAAGCATACCAAGACCGTGCTCTCAGCCTGTAACGCACTTCCTGTCCTCTCTTGCACCTTAAAGCAGCCCCAGAGTCCTGCTGGTACGGACATTGTTGAGATCTGCTGTAATGCAGACTGGCCTTGGGAGTCAGACGTGGCCAGAGGCTTTTGGGTTGGCCTGCTGAGAGAAGGGTGGAAGTCAAAGCAGGGCGGCGTGAGTAAATGAGCGGATCATACACATTTTCCACAGTCTGTGAAAAGCAGACAAGCAGAGGAAAATGGATGATGGGAGCAAAGGTATATAACCACTGAGACGATGGGACTCCAAAAGAGTTTTTTTTTACAGATATATGTATCCGGTGTTAGTTATTTATGAGATTTATGAGATCAAAAGCAATATGTTTTTAATGTCTGACCTAGACAGAAGATTTCGAAAAGGCTGATAGTTGTTTGTTCTGTTATATAACAGAGGTGCTTTTTGTACCGAGCCTTTTTATTTCATCCAAACTCGAGGTCAAACAAGTGCTCAAAGCCGTCTGGGAATCCACAAAGAGATGCGTAGAGATTAGCAGATGGAGCCACAAACGGGTATTAGGAGCCTGTATTCGAAACTTGCACCCACTGAACTATGTCTGCAGCTCGGCAACATTATGGCAACAGATTTAAGCGCATTTCGGTCTCCAGCTTTGCCGGTGTGGCAAGCTTTTATTTCTCCTTAAAGCGGGGCGAATGAGGCAGACAGCAGCGGGGTATCAGGTTCTGCGCTGGCAAGAGGTTCTGCTCATGCGGCAGGAGCGGAACAAAGTGCCGGTGGCCCTGGATAGCATCCATGGTGCCCGGAGAGTAAAGGCCCTGTGAATGGGACCTGTCACTTCTACTCAGCACCGCCTGTGATCTAAGCACACCCGGAACGACGCTCAGATAAGTGGCTAATCCCAGCATCCACGCTGGCTCGACACCCACCTACTGCCATGACAACCGGGGGGGAATCTCCTCCGGCAACAACTTAATTGGATAATTTCCTCCCTGTTTGACTGTGTGTTCCTCTGCTTTTGTTAAGTAAAGTCTGGGTTATCAATGTGTTCTTTGACTTTGAAAGTGAGGAAGCTCTAAAACAAGCAGGACATTCAGACAGTTTGGAAGTGGAGACATTTCTCCAGCTGAAGCCTCACTGCAGCAGCCTACAGGCCACTGGGAGGGCAGAGAGTTGCTCTTAGTTCACGTGGGAGTGGTAGCATACGCGAGAAAAAAACAGCCTTTCAGCAGCACAAATAAAGTGACCACTTTAAACACTGTAAACATTTATGGTCCTTTGTATCGCAAAGCCTGACGATTCACGTTACACCCAGTCAAGTCCTGGGTCACCACATAAACAGACGCTCCACCCTTCTCCCCAGACTGCAGAGACACGGGGGCCAGTGCCAGGGGAAGTCATTAAGTCACTAAAGTCATTAGTGTGTGTGCGTGTGTGTGTGTGTGTGTGTGTGTGTGTGTGTGTGGTGGGCAGCTACTGTAGTTGAAAAATGAAAACATCAGTGCGAGCATGAAGACTTGGTTCCAGCTGGACCATAAAACTCAAAACCACACTGAAGAATCAACCCTTACGTAGTACAATGACTGTACGATGAACACATTAAAACTGATTAATAATGTGCAAGTATCTGACTCACCCTGAAGAGGCTGAAGGATCTGATTTCGTAACTTCGTTTAGAAGACTGAAGCTGCCTTGTATAAGCCTAATGGAAATCACTCCTGTTTCAAAGAATTACTCGTACACATGTATTGGAAGGCACACAGGCAGAGGGATGCAGATGGTGATAAATGGGAAACAGAGACGCACTAAACCAGTTTTCAGTCCTAGACTGTGAAAATGGCCCCCTTCTAGAGCCCCAACTGTTAATTTGCTATCAGCTGCTGTATAACTAATGTGTGCATGTGTCTGCGAGGCCTCCTGTCTTGACTTACCTTCTTCACAGACAGCGCCGCTGAATCCTGCACAGCACTTCCACTCCAGAGAGGTCACAGTGCGATACACCACTTTATAGGAAGGTCTAACCACGGTCCTGTAGCTAAAACAAACACACACACACACACACAAACAAATGTAAAGCCTTCACACACATACAGGGAATGCTGTCTGTGTGTGCACTGTGACTCTGGGAGCTTTTTGAAGCAAAATAAATGTGTCAGCGCATTTGTGATCCAGTGAGTTGCTTGAGTTATTTTTGATGAATTTGTATTTTTCATTTTAAACTGGTGTAATTTGATTTCTTACAGGTGAATCCACAAAGAAGGGATTGCTGCTGCCGATAGCACCATGAATTGTGCATCACTTGCAGCCGCTATCTCCCCGATCTCAAGGTCAGATTCACAAAGAAATGTTGCGCTATTACAGCGATATTATAACGATATTACAGCACAATCACACTCATAAAGTTTTGCATCTGATTGCAATTTTTCATGTAGCATTGTCGGCAGAACAAAGGCAGAGAGAAAAAGAAAAAAGAAAATGTCAAGGCATGGAATTAAAGACAAGTATTTGGGATTTAATATCCCAGTCTTTCGGTATAAATGCATGATCTCGATTGCATGATTTGCATAGAAAGGGACTGATTTCGCACCAAATGTATGCATATTATCTCATTTCAATACATGCTAATAGCACAGGAGCACAGAGATGCTATTTGCTTGACAGCACAGTTACGGGTGCATTTCACTCTTTGCAGGTTCTTTTTGTTGTATTTGTCCCGGTTTAGCGGGCACAAAAGCTGTGCAATCCTTTTGTGAATTCACCCCTTTGTTTATGGCGTAGAGAACAGTTAACCCTCCTCATTTACGTTTATTATTTCCTTCATGTCCCACAATGCCTTTTGTCTACCCCCAGGAACTAGTGTGAACCTGTTGTATGAACTTTATCAGTAGTCCGTTACTCACAACACAACATGTGGTGCAGCTGCGTTGCCTTTTGATCTATTGTTGAGAACTTGGTATTGATTTCCTCTTGAATGACTGATGATTCACTCACTGTCAGCAGAATGAGAAGAACAAGAAAACCTGGTGGAATTTCAACATGATAGTGCATACGCATGGTCACTACTCCTCTTTCACGGAGATGGCCACCATGATCCTGCAACAGCTCAGAACGGACAAACCAAACACTGGTTCTAGATCGAGACATGTCCTGTGAGCCGCTATAGTTCTCCTACGCGCTTGACCCACAGGAGAAGTTTCAGATGCTACAATATGCATCCTTTACCAAGAGCAACTAGATACTAACAAACTGTAGATCTTCTTTTTAAATGACCTGAAACGATATTACAGATCTTTTATTTTATTTAGGTATAACTGGTGGCGACTGTGGCTTTGCAGCTATTTTGCTGATGGTTTGATCTGTACTTTTTTTGCTAAGTTGGAGATGAAAGTCAAAGAAGAAGAATGACTATGACATTGATTTTCAAAAAGATCCCCATGTTTCTGCTATTAAAACGCCACAATAGAGAAAAGGAACAAAATACCAAATAGCACTCCCACAGAGGCTGTTTGAAGCATTTTAAAGTGGCTTATTCTCTATAAAAAGATCAGCAGTAAACGTTGTGGTAAAGTGGGCCTTCTCACCTGCCTCCCGTACATCCCTGCGGCCAGCGGCACGTCTGGTAGACCCGCTGCAGCATTGTCCCATTCTGCACCTGGCAAGTCACGGTCTTAGTGACCGTGTGAGGACACCAGTTCCTGAAGGGAGAAATAGAGTGAGCGACAACATAGAAATACAGATTACGGAATATAACAGCAGTTGTCATTTTTAGATACAGAATAAAATCACATTTTCAAAGTAAATAATTTAAGGAAGAACGGTTGATATTGTCAAAACACCTGCAAACAAGTACACTCACACGATAAGACGCTCACAATAGGAAATTCCCCACGCAGTCACATTGAATATGCTGTTTTTTTTCCCGCGGGTTCAGATTGTTCCATCCCTTCCCCCATCCCTTTGTTTTGAAACTTCTGTATGGTGTTTACACGGCTTTAATCAGTCACGAGATTGGCAGGAGTGCATTGTGGGCTGTATTTACACTGCGGTCTCTCTCTTCCACCAAAACACATCCGTTTTGGTTTGCATTTGGCCCTCAGAAGAGGTTAAGTCCCTCAGGACGGAATAAAGAGGGGGACGAGGTCCCATACGGAGATTAAAGTTTTTCAACACGGTTCATTTTGGATAATGAGTCCGCTTCCTTTCCAGAGAGGTTTCAGGAGACAAAGTATCAGGAGCCGCTGAGGTTAAGATCTGATACTGAGATATCGCTAATTAAAAAATGTTCACACAGTAAAGCATTCAAAGCCACCATAAGGCTAAAGGCATCAAATCATGTTACAATAATTAATGGTGATTCATTTGAGAGCTAATCGGTTTGGTTTAAATGACCCCTCTAAGGGGAGCAGAGGGTTCCTGATAGTGTCGGGGCATTGGGCAATGAGATGTGTTCATGAGAAACGTTTAGCTGGAGAGCCCAGCTTCATCTCAACCCTCTACTAATCATATCAACAAAACACTGAAGGCTGCTGGGTACTCTTCTTTTTTGCTTTAATGTATGTAAACACACTGAGGCTGTTTGAGCTGCCATATGCCACGATTATTTTATTAACAACAAAGTGTACAAATAATCAGATGACATGGCTACAGCTGGAGGACTACAATTAGTATGGCCTGTGTTTACACAATCAGTAGATGTATAGAAAGGGGGCCGTATGTAGAAACCACAAAGAGGCCGTGCGGCTCCCAAGACAAAACTACACTTTATGTGTTCTGCTGCCAATGCGTTTCCAAAGTCTGTTTGTCAATATTTGAGACCATATGTGTGTGTGAGGGACGGTTTACACTAAAGGAAACTGCCGATGGCGGAGGATGCGAAGCAGCCCTGAACCAGCTCCAATTAACAATCCCCACATGTGGTGGTGGGATGCACACACACACACACACACACACACACACACACACACAGACCTGAGCCAGCGAGCAGGGGCACCTCTGAGAAATGTCTGGAAAAGACTGCAGGTATTTCCTTTTGATGTGGCTTTTTCTCTGCTATACTTCAGTCTGGATTATTGATTCATCCTGATGTTTTCATTTATGTAATAATAATGTAGCCTACGGAGTAAGGACAGTTTGAAAAAGGTTCGCCAGAGTAATGTGTGAGTCTGAGATAACTTGTTCCAGGGACCACTTAAAGTGTGAAAAAGTAAGACACAGTTTGAATTAACACTAAACTTCTCAAGTAAAGTGAGAAGAGAATTCATCTGCCACATATGTTATTTAAATAAAAGCCCACCCTTCATGTATCTTAGTAAATCCATCAGCCTTAAGGCTACAAAAATCAACACAGATCTATATGATTACCCCATGATTGCTTTCCCTTGTCCAGAAAAAAAATTGTTCTAATCATCTGTGGAAAATGTCAGACATTGAAGGAGCAGCTGTGGTCAGGTAGAGCTCGGAGTACCAGGAGGGGGTACTAAGCCCAGCTCCTCCCTACCACTTATCCTACAGACCCAACAGATAAACATCTGCGTTTCCCAGAAACGAGGTTTCACCTGGGAACAGCTAAGATTGTCACCAGGGGGTACGAGGGGGGGAGGTGGGGGTGGGTTTTATGGTCTCCCTCTCTCTCTTTGCTTTGCACTTATGCAATTACCGAAGAGGAAATGCCAACCGCTGCTGCTTCAGTGAATGAAATGAACAAAAGCAGTTGGCATAACAGAGTTCACAATTTCCCAAATGGCTTGACAACCAATACCTGCAGTACCTACGTAACTGATTTACACAACACATAAAAGCACAGCACTGCAAGAACAACACTTTCTCCGCTGCAGAGAGGATGGAGATGCTTTAAAATAATAAAAGTAACATCACTATATCTCCTCTGGGATGTGGAAGACTGAAGATTAAAAATCTGTTTTATTTACAAGCCCCACAGCAAATAACTTTCCTCATTGTGTTACTATTATACAATGAGCCACGGATATCGCCTTCATCCAGGGACACTTGGTGTCTTTAAACCTAAAATGTTTCATAGTCAACCCCCTCCTCTTACATGAGGCGTCCTTGGGTTATGAAGTGTGAAACCCACCAGCACTATGCTGTTTCACTGGCAAAAGCACCAAGCAGGCCCTCAGCGAGTATCAGGTCTCTGAGCACACATGGCACACTGAACGCCAGGCCCAAGCTAAATAAATCATCAACCGTCGCTCACAGCCAACAGTTATGAAAGAAATCTTCAATCTTTAAGGGACGGAAAAATCAGAGCTTGGGCCCATCTGTTCCTCGACGGTACAGACGCCAAGACAGTAAAACGTTGGAGGGAAACAAAAGCGTGCTGAATGCTGAGTGCTAAATGAATGCAAACGCTGACAGAGAGCCTATGAATTTGTCCAAAAGAGCTTAAACAGGTATTCTAGTAGCCCTCATTTGGCCTTGTACGCTATGAAGGCTGCATCTTTCATGCTTGCACAGAGTTAGTGCAGCAGACTGCGTGGGGAGGAAGAAGCTGGGAGCTGTGTGAACTGACAAGACCGCTAACGAGGGCAAAAACAACTGGTGAGACGAGAAACTCACTTTCCATCTACCCATTCATTCACGTACTGTGGGAGGAGGAGCACTCAGACATATGTTAGAAATGCAGCATGGATATAAATGTGAAGGAATTTTTCTCTGAGATTTCTGTCTGTGGGAAAAATACTCACAGGGAACAAAGGACAAAAGACAGATGTGGCAAACGGCCAGACAGAGGAGAGGAGAGGAGACAAAGGTTATTTATCATCAGGGTCACACAAGGGTGCTTCCGATGGCAACAGGGAAATGGAAGGAGAGACAATTATGAAGCACTGTTGTTCCCACGGGATACAGAGGAGGCACATGATAAATGTGGCACAACAAAAATTGACAAAGAGAGAAATAGGGAAGACATTCACAGAGAAATGAATAAAGAGAGAGGGATACAACATTCCTGGAGTCATGAGCTTCAGGAAAAACAGAAAGAACCGGAGCAACCTATACGAGACGTAGCGTATATGATAGTGCAAGAATCTGAAGACAGTATTGAATGATCAATTAAGAGAGAATATTAATGGTGGGCTATCATATTGCAGGTTCAAAGATGCCTTGTGTTTTCCATGTGCAGAAGACAGTGAAGATAATCAAAGCACCTCAGTGAGGCCTTGTAGGTCAGGGATAAGTGACTCTTCACAGCAGCCTCAGAGGAACGAGGAAAACGCTCATTTGTCTTCGTCTGTTTTGAGCTGTCAGACCTGGACACCTGTGAGCTCTGAGAGTGTCTCTGTGTGTAACGGGTTGGTGCATCTTTAAGTGTTTCCGGCTGGAAGTACAAAGAGAATTCCTCTGAACTGAGGAAATCCCTCATACTATATCACACCAATGGCTCCATCCAGCCTGATTATAAGATATGAACGTACAATCATGTGGAGCTGAGCTGAGATACTGACACTGTGGACTGGTTCACCTGCAGAGTAAAGTATGCAGTTGGGGGACTGATTTAGGGCTTATTTTCATTGTCGTTTATCTGTATGATTTTCCAGATTATTCGATTGATTCTTCATCAAATTAATTTCCTCCAAGGTGATGTCTTCAATGTCTTGTCTTGTCCAACCAAGAGTCCAAAACCCAAGAGGATTCGGTTTACAATCGAAGAAGACTAGAGAAACAAGCAAATATATTTCAGAAAGTCCAAAAAACAAAAAATATTTGATTTACAATATTATAAAACTAAGAAAAAAGGCAAATCTTCAGATTGGAAAAGATGGAACCATCAAATTGTATTAATTTTGGCTTCATTAATTTATGCATCTACTAATTGCTGCAGCTCTACACTGGTATATCACTCCCCCCTGATTAATGTATCAGCCACCAGTGATTTAATGTGCACTGGGCGACTGCTTCTTAATACCCACGAACAATGTTCCTTGAGCACGTACATTGTTTAAAGTTATTTGAAATCTAAAGCCATTCTGCTTTAAGCCACACAGGGCTCAGCCTGCTGGAATCTCTGTCATCTTCATTCCCATGCTTAAAGAAAACGTGGATGCGGTTAAGATGTGTGAGGAATGAGGGTGGCCACGGGGTTCAGACTGCCTGTCAGACCATGACAAGTCCTCCGAGGGAGGATAAAGAAGTGGGCCAGACAAGAAATAAAGAAGCAGCTACCTCGTAACCCTCAGTGTACTGAGCTCATATAGTCGTTAAGAAGGACAAGGGTGAACGAACACTTTATCAGCTCCTCAACAGAGCGAATGCGAAATTACTCAAGAGCCGTTAATCCCCTTTGATTTGGGTAATCGCTGTGTGAAGACAGGGCTGGTGGGAGGACATTCTTAGAGAAGGCTTTCCTGCGACAGAATCCCAGTCTGCTAACATTAATATCTATTTCCTTTGAAGTGCACTGCACACCAATGACAAGTTAAGTTTCTGTCATTCAGTGTCAAGTTGCTAATGCCCACGAGAGAGCCTTCTGCTCTCTGAAATCCCACTGCTACTGTTTGGCTTTGTCGACACACCATAAACGGCTGCTTTCACAGAGCAGGCCGGACTGCAGGTGGACTGAGCTCTTCTCATGTCACCTCAAAGCCGCTGACCTCTCTGCCTCTGAAGACGGCGGCTGACTCACACCGACAGCACCTTCGTCTCGGTCTATCCCGTCACTAACGGCAGCAAACCCACTGTGAACTCATCTCTGCTTCCCAGAACAAGCCCAGATGCGGTGGAGTCCCAGCTGCTTGTGTTTAGCAAACATGTCAACAAACCCCTGGCCATGAGGGACAGGGGGAGCTGAGCGGAGAGGTGAGCCAGTGGAGCGAGGCTGGGAGTGCTGAAAGCCACCTGGACACACCCAGAGGGACAGGCCTCATCTGAGAGAAGAGGTCTTCCAGCCTCCGGTCACGTTCGGCCCACACACCGTAATCTGCACGCGCTCTCAACCAGACAGCATAAATATTTGTGAAACGGGAAACGTCCAGTCATCATTAAGCACTGGCTAGTGTCCGAGCTAAGCACTGGCTCTGTCCAGAAAGGGGAGCAGAGATGGTTATCGCTCTTATGAGTGTGGTAACTCTGCATCACAAATGCAGGATCAATGATTTCACGAGACCATCTCATCCCCCTTTTCATTCAACGACCTATTGTTATGCTATCAATCGTATGCACTTTATTACAGCCATCAATATCAGCACCTCCTCATTCACTCAGTCTTTAACACTTATTCAAGATGCATCCTGTCTTCGCCACTTGGATCCGCAGATGAGCACGTTTGACTGGACAGATGTGAGGACTACAGGTGGTATTTTGAAGAGCGCCCTGACCTGCTGCTGCTGCTGCTGCATCTCCTGCTGCCGAGTTAAAGAGCGCAACAACACACCGCGGAGACAGTGGAGGTGCTCTCTGGAGCCCCACAAAGAGAAAGGGTGGGTGAACGGGGACAACAATGAGGAAGGGAGTCAGCAGAGGGATGTGTGCTCCCAGCACAGGAAAAAGGAAACAAACCGTCAGGAAGACAATAGGACCTGGTAGATGGATGGAGATGGGAATAGCTCTGCAGTGTTGTGCATTAACAAGAGGTCATAAAAAACTGAGACTGTAAGGTTTAAAAATAGACAAAAAGGGGTTATTATGTAGATGTAACAAAAGACATAATTGAGGATCAACATACAGCACAGAGATCTATGTATATTAATAATATAAAGTGACTATAAAGTGGAGGCTTCCCTTACCTTTTCTGAGAGACTGAGGTGAGAGAGGCTGCTGTGTGCGACCCGGAGTAAGTTTTGTAAAGTCCCGTCTTCCAGGTCCCCTCAACAGACGTGGTCAGCCAGAGGATCAGCACGGTCCAGAGCAAACTTTTACTACAAGGCGCGGACACGCTCTCCCGTTGGCGCGGTCCCATTTCCGTGGCATCAAAAGCACGGCCAGAAAAGTAGAACTGAGCCCAACTTCCCCCGGTAGGAAAACAGACCGGTTAGTGACTCCAGCTCGGTGGGAGAAATGTGTCAAACAGCTCCGGCTCGGCTGGAGAAGACGCGCATCCTATAGTCACTGAAGTAGCACACATGCAAATATGCAGACTAACTAAAACGATGTCCAACACTGGTGAATGTGTTAAATATTCTGACCTAAAAAATCTGAAGTGAACTAAAGAAAAAAATGCCGCCCCGTAAACTCCCCGCTTCTCGTTTGTCTCTACCGATGACGGAGAGCCGACATTTGAAAATAAACCTTGAATACTGCGCGTGTGTGGGTGTTAAAGTGTGCGTCGTCCTCCTTTCTGCTCTGCCTACCTCCGTCTGTCTGTGCGCACATCGAGCCCAGCTTTTTACTGCAGCGGGCATGAAACCACTTTTATAGTCTCCTCGGGTCTTTGAAAAGCACAGCCTGCTGGGTCTGTTTCACCCTGCCCCGGTTCAACCTCTCAGGGAGGACAATGCACGCTCAAAGGCGACGGCACATTACGCGTCGTAGGCTATTTTGTTCGAAATGAATTATCGGCTGCTGCTTCTCCCGAGGCTCCTCTGTAATCACTGGAACTTTGCCGGTGATGAGTAATTGTTATTTGATGATCACAACCGAATATAAAACAAATTATAACTAAGTTCTGGCCCTATTAGATTAGCAAAGGTATATTTAAAAGCCCATAAAGCAAGGTTCATCACAGTATTGCTTTAATAACTGTCTGTCCATCAACCCATTATATGTGTGTCCTATGGTTGCCTTTAACAGTTGTCTGTAGTCTTTCTGTCAAAGCTATGAGGGACCAGGCACAGTGGCAGGAGAATAGCTGAGGTTACTGTTAACCTCCATCAGCCCATACATGTGGGACATGTAGGTTTACAGTGCACCCAGCCAGTAACCACAGGGCTGCGGTCCTGCTCCAAACCAAACACCTGGCACTGCAACCAAACCTGGGGCCCAAGGAGTCTATCTGTGGTTGGGGGTGACTACACCTCTCAGGCCCCATCATGGGCCGAGCTGCAAGTCCCGCCAGCTGAGAAATATGCAGCAAGGAGCACTTGTGCAACTGGCTTGTATACGAGTACTGGTGAAGTTGTCAGCTAATGAGAGATTTTGTTAACACGTTGACACTCACAGACAGGCGTTCAGACGGGCACTAATCACCCTCCATACTACAGGTAGAAAGCGGCAAACAGTGCACTTGAATGGAACCGAGTTAAGCCCACCTGCTCTCAATCACAGCAAACGGAAACTGTGTGGGATTTGGGGATTGGTGGAGGGTTGGAAAATGATGAGTCAGAGTTTTTTGTTTCAGGGCACCCATGGCAGTTAACGAGGCCACTCGGTGTAGGCAATAGTGCCAGCATTAACTGGAGCAATACGGGTTAGTGTAAATCCCTCCAGTCATGAGCAGCTGAAAAATAATTTTGACCTCTGAGGTGGGAGACGAGGGTCGGTTTGGGGTTTTCTTATTTCTCTCCTGCTTCCATAATTTCCTTCCCCTTTACTGTGCCAACAGCTGCACGGCATCGTCTGTGAAGCTGCATTTACTGCTACTCACTCATATGAACTGTGTGTTCATTAAAAATGATTTCCCTCTTTTCAACAGTGAAACACAATTCCTCCCCTTCTGTGTTTGGTCATAAACATGTCGAATCGTCCACTATTTATGATAGTCGCTCCAGTTAAAGCTGAGAAGACACCTGTCTAGCCTCTGCCATTCAGAGGGGGGCCTTAAAGACTACACAATGCAGTTAAGAGAAGCGTGACTGATCTCATATGAGACTAAGGACTTCTAAGGAAAGAGACTTAAATGTAAATGTAAAATATTTTCATATATTTGTCTTATGATTTCAGTCTATAAGTCCAAGTTTAGTCTAAACAACACGTTACTGATTACAGCTGCACCATATGGCTTAAAACTGTTTTTATTTCCATGTTTCTGTGACCTCACTGCCACACAAGCTGTCATATCTTCACCCAAACTTCACCTGCTTTGGCATGCTGACTTCAGCAGCCTCGATTACTTAGTGCTGCACTAGATCTGTTCGTTAAATATTACAGTGAAGCATGCTACCTATCCTCGAGAGAACAGCTGAAAAGCTACTTGGGTAAAGTGGAAAACCTTAGCAATGGTACATTTTCCACAGTATGCAGCAGATTATGTTCTTTTTACAACCTCACCAGAAATATTCAGCATCTACTGTCCTTTTTAGAAATAAACAGAGTTCTTAAATAGTCAATAAAAAGGATTGAACTGAATGGCAAACTTCATCAAAATAAAAGCAGTACACTTTTAGGCCTGACAGATAGCTTGATGGTACTTTTGTCCGCTGTAACACCAAAGATAGATCCGTGGAGCTGCTGCCCAGAGTGAAGAGTACAGTACTGTTGTGTGCTGCCACATAGTGAGGGTCGTCATTAACAATAATCCATTGAAATATTGACATAACCTCTTAAGGATTATGTTTTATAAAATGTCAAATATAGGGATATTATGAATATCAAAATGTCATTTGAGCTGAATTTACATCAAATTTTCTCAAAAACTGTACAGTAATATTTCATGAGAATATTCATGTACATAGTCAGTGTCCTCATTAACAAGAATAAAGTGAAATATTGACATAACCTCTTAAGGATTCATTTTTATAAACTGTCAAATATGGGGAAATGATGAATATCAAAATGTCATTTGAGCTGACTTTGCCTTTATTTTCTCAAAAACTGTACAGTAATATTTCATGATAATATTCATGTACATAGTGAGGGTCGTCATTAACATTAATCCATTGAAATATTGACATAACCTCTTAAGGATTATTTTTTATAAAATGTCAAATATGGGGAAATGATGAATATCAAAATGTCATTTGAGCTGACTTTGCCTTTATTTTCTCAAAGATGGTATAGTAAAATTACATTACATTGGACATGGAGATACATGGGGTCATCATGAACAGAACTCCAACGGAAATTTTAGCTAACCATTGAAGGAACCACAGGCGGATCGGTGCGGCTGCAGCAGTAAAGCAGGCGCTGCACCGGACCGTCTTGGTGAAGAGGGAGCTGAGCCGGAAGGCAAAGCTCTCAATTTACCACTCGGTCTACGTTCCTACCCTCACCTATGGTCACGAACTCTGGGTCGTGACCGAAAGGACAAGGTCGCAGCTACAAGCGGCCGAAATGAGTTTCCTCCGTAGGGTGGCCGGGCTCAGCCTTAGAGATAGGGTAAGGAGCTCGGTCATCAGGAGGGAGCTTGGAGTAGAGCCACTACTCCTTCGCGTCGAAAGGAGTCAGCTGAGGTGGTTCGGGCATCTAATTAGGATGCCTCCTGGACGCCTCCCACTGGAGGTTTTCCAGGCACGTCCAACTGGGAAGAGACCCCGGGAAAGACCCAGAACGCGCTGGAGGGATTACATCTCCCAGCTGGCCTGGGAACGCCTCGGGATCCCCCAGAATGAGCTGGAACATGTTGCGGTGAGAGGGAGGTCTGGGTCAGCCTGCTTGGCCTGCTGCCACCGCGACCCGACCCCGGATAAGCGGAGGAAAATGGATGGATGGATGAAGGAAATGTTTTTTTACAGATCAAAGATTATTATTAGGCAATATTATAATTTTCGAACCCTTTTTCAATTAAAGATTATACAGCAGTGTAATTTCAGATTTTTTTATTGTTGGATTTCATATAATGTACAAAATGACGTTGTTTTTTAACAAATTGGGCAAATTATTGATGAAATATAGGTCTATTTCCGGGCTTTTTGGGCTATCCAGCACCCATACCGTAGCACCACGAATAGACGAGCATTACATTTCAAGCGCCGGCTGACGTGACCAACCTTCTGTGGATGACGGACCACTTGACCGCAGTTGTAATTCTCACCATCCACCATAAGAGAAAAGTCAAAGCTATGTGCCTATAGATACAAGGGCTGCAGGAACATTACCTAGTTTGTTGATTGAGTGGAAGTGTTATTCAAATATTTTTTATATATATATGTGTTATATTGTTCATGCAGATAGTTATAGTGGAGTTATTTCATTTTTACTAGGTTCACACTGACACATTTAACAAGGGATCATATTTAATGCACTATACATTTTGGTTGATAAAAATCTTAATCAGCAAATAACTGTAGCTGCCAAATAGTAGTGGACTAAAAAGTACAATATTTGACTGTAAAGTATATGTAACATAAAATGAAAGGAGGCAGAATCAAAGTACAAATACCTTCAAACAATTTTTTTTTTAATGTTCAATATTTCATGTGTAACTTCCATGAAATCTTCGCCATCTGAGGACAAAACGTTGTACATCAATACAGTATTTAGGTAAATGTAGTTACATTCCACCACAGCTTGTTCAACATGAGGCAGCTCCACTGATCAAACTATCAGGATCCATCAGCTACAGTATTAAATCATAAATTAACAATCTACATCCAGTGAGATGAAACATTGAAACACCTCTCACATGGTATAACACACTCGTAGAATAACTATTCTTCACTATGACTACTTTTACTCTCGAGGTCAGTGAGATACATCTGCAGCCTTGATGAACAGAATATACGTAAAGCTTTAGACCTCAGTGTGAATCTGGTATTCTTACATCATCACCTCCCAACGCTTTATTGTTAGAATACAAACATGAGATCAAAAAAGAGGATTTTGTTGCTCACTGCCCTGATCCTCACTGTTCATTCACTTTTCCTTACTATTGCTGAGGCTGGCTCTTTCACAGCACCATGTAGCACACCATCTACAATTTGTGTGCCTCTAAAATCCAAAACAATTTCATCAAGTTGATGCGATTACAAGATAAATAAAAAATAAATTTTGCAAGAATATGGCTTCTCACACATTTAAACAATTTGGATGAAGTGGCATTCCTCATTAGTAGGAGTCAACATGAAGGTCTCAGTCTCCTGCTTCAGTTCAAGCTGCTCTCCCTCCTGACTGGTGCAGAGTTCCTCCTGTTCCTCTTTGATCTGTGGACGATCTGGGTCCTCTTGGTCCAGACCCTCTCCTGAATACAGAGCTGCTGGTCAGAGAGAACCTCCTCCTCCTTACAGACATGTTGCTGTGGGAGTTCTGGAGGGACAGAGAGCAAAAGAAATAGGATACGACTGTGATGATAAAGAAGAAAATGCAAACAGTGCATTCACATGAAACCAGGCATACAGCACACCGGATATCATGACAGTGGACGAGGACAGGATGGTAAAATTAGGTGAACCCGGAAGAGAATACCGGCATCGGTATTGGAATAAATGGAATTTGCAACCGAATGTTACGTAGCTCCCTCACACTGGAGATAGGTGCTTAAGTTTGCAATAGAAGCACAGGAACAGCTTCTTTCCACTGGCCGGCACTCTGATGAACAATTAATCAGACATACTGCACTACTACCTCTGTTGGCACTATTAGCACCATCACCTCAATTCCCATTGATCTTTATAAGTTTATATTCATATATATACAGTTGTGTGAAAAAGTGTTTGCCCCCTTCCTGATTTCTTATTTTTTTGCATGTTTGTCACACTTAAATGTTTCAGATCATCAAACTAATTTAAATATTAGACAAAGATAACACAAGTAAACACAAAATGCAGTTTTTAAATTATTAAGGGGGAAAAAAAATCCAAACCTACATGGCCCTGTGTGAAAAAGTGATTGCCCCCTAAACCTAATAACTGGTTGGGCCACCCTTAGCAGCAACAACTGCAATCAAGCGTTTGCGATAACTGGCAATGAGTCTTTTACAGCGCTGTAGAGGAATTTTGGCCCACTCATCTTTGCAAAATTGTTGTAATTCAGCCACATTGGAGGGTTTTTGAGCATGAACCGCCTTTTTAAAGTCATGCCACAGCATCTCAATCGGATTCAGGTCGGGACTTTGACTAGGCCACTCCAAAGTCTTCATTTTGTTTTTCTTAAGCCATTCAGAGGTGGACTTGCTGGTGTGTTTTGGATCATTGTCCTGCTGCAGAACCCAAGTGCGCTTCAGCTTGAGGTCACGAACAGATGGCCGGACATTCTCCTTCAGGATTTGTTGGTAGACAGCAGAATTCATGGTTCCATTTACCACAGCAAGTCTTCCAGGTCCTGAAGCAGCAAAACAGCCCCAGACCATCACACTACCACCACCATATTTTACTGTTGGTATGATGTTCCTTTTCTGAAATGCCGTGTTACTTTTACGCCAGATGCCAGATGTAATGGGACATACACCTTCCAAAAAGTTCAACTTTTGTCTCGTCAGTCCACAGAGTATTTTCCCAAAAGTCTTGGGGATCATCAAGATGTTTTCTGGCAAAACTGAGACGAGCCTTTATGTCCTTTTTGCTCAGCAGTGGTTTTCGTCTTGGAACTCTGCCATGCAGGCCATTTTTGCCCAGTCTCTTTCTTATGGTGGAGTCATGAACACTGACCTTAATTGAGGCAAGTGAGGCCTGCAGTTCTTTGGATGTTGTTCTGGGGTCTTTTGTGACCTCTTGGATGAGTCGTCGCTGCGCTCTTGGGGTAATTTTGGTCGGCCGGCCACTCCTGGGAAGGTTCACCACTGTTCCGTGTTTTCGCCATTTGTGGATAATGGCTCTCACTGTGGTTCGCTGGAGTCCCAAAGCTTAAGAAATGGCTTTGTAACCTTTTCCAGACTGATAGATCTCAATTACTTTGTTTCTCATTTGTTCCTGAATTTCTTTGGATCGCAGCATGATGTCTAGCTTTTGAGGATCTTTTGGTCTATCTTTTGGTCTACCTCACTTTGTCAGGCAGGTCCTATTTAAGTGATTTCTTGATTGAGAACAGGTGTGGCAGTAATCAGGCCTGGGTGTGGCTAGAGAAATTGAACTCAGCTTTCCAAAGATGTGATAAACCAGTTAATTTATGTTTTAACAGGGGGGGGCAATCACTTTTTCACACAGGGCCATGTAGGTTTGGATTGTTTTTCCCCTTAATAATAAAAATCTTCATTTAAAAACTGCATTTTGTGTTTACTTGTGTTATCTTTGTCTAATATTTAAATTTGTTTGATGATCTGAAACATTTAAGTGTGACAAACATGCAAAAAAATAAGAAATCAGGAAGGGGGCAAACACTTTTTCACGCAACTGTATATATATATATATTAGGGCTGGGCAAGTTAACGCATTATCGCGTTCATGCATTAATTAGTTTACACCGACAATTATTGAATCGCTCATTAACGCAGTTTTTAAAAATTATTATTAAAACTTCTTATGCATGATGCTACTTCAAGCTTGAGCACATTTCAACGCTAAAGATTCTGCTCCTCCTGCAGAATTTGTCTGATCCTCTTCAAATTTGGTCTGTACAATCTGAAGACCTTTGTGATTAAAAATTATTCAAAACTTAAGGTTTGGTCGAATGTTTGGTGGAATAGTCGTAGCCGCTGGCTACTTTACATGATTCCCCATCAAATATATTGACGTAACTCAGCTGGACTTTTTCCTAAAGGTCCCAAACTTCCCTGCTTGATAACACGCATGGCCTGAGGATGTCTACAAGCTCATTTTCACTAAGACTCACAGCACCACCTGCTGGCGAAAATAAATATTTTCCACATGTTTCGCAAGAATACGGCTTGTCACTTGTGTGGAGTTTTTTTATGAGCCTTCAATGAGGATATCTTACTGAATCTTTTCCCACAGAAGCTGCAAGAATGTGACTTCTCATCTGAGTGGGTTCTCAGGTGTTTGTTGAAATGCGACCTGAACTTGAAAGCTTCTCCACACGTGTCACATTGGAAAAGTGATTTACCTGTTTGAGGATCACTGCAAGTCTTTAACAAGTTGTTAATATCGTTACAGTGACTTCTGCTTTTCTGTGAAAGGAGCTGGTGGTCCCTTGTTGGTTCTGGTTCAGTGTGGTTACTTTCCTCATAAATAGGAGTCAACATGAAGACTAGTGAGAAAATAATGCAAGTTATGGAGTAGATAATGAGCCAAGAAACTAGTTTCCTTTATTTTTAAAACATATGTGCAATCTTTCATCACAACTTATTTGGCTTCCTGTAATGTACCCATTAATCAGAGGTACTAAAAGTTTTGTTTATCTTTCTAAAAAAGCATAAATCAATGTTATCAATCAACATGCTGGAACAGATTGTGTGAAAGCTAACCAGCTCGGTTAGGCTGAGGGCTGTCTTTAGTCAGCGTTGAGGGACAAACAGACTCCCTGGAGCACCCAGTGGGAGATGTGGATAGTGGTGCTCAGGTCTGCCTCAAACACCAACCCCACACCCATTGCATTCCTATGCAGAGATGTGGTGTAGACTGGTGTCCGTATCGTATTCTGTGGTACAAAACACACATGACAGTTAGGAAATAAACATTGAAATAGTGAAGTAAGTCATTATATGTTTGGAGACCTGTAGTGCATGTGGTCATCACCTTTAGAATCAGGCGGTGTGCCTCTATGGGGATGACTCTGAGAATAGGTAGTTCAACTACCAGAACCTTTGGTGTACTCCTCACCAGGCAGCCCTTCTCCGTGTCCCAGTCCGCCCCCTCCAGATACAGGCCGGACACAAAGCAGCCTGCAGGGGAAAATACTATTAGTCTTCAAAACTAATTAGATAGATAGATAGATATGTACTTTATTCATCCCCAGGGGGAAATTTGTATGTCACAGCAGCAAAACACACCAAGAAGCAAAGTAACAGAGTAACCAAAAATATTCAGTATTAAAAAATGCACAATATATACAATAGAATAACGGAGTAGGACAAATTAAATATCAGAATATATAAGATAAAACAACAAAAATGCACAGTATATACAATGAAATAGAATAGTGTTAATGAACTAACTAGGTGAAAAACAGTAGTGCAAAAATCAGCCCCAGCAAACAACAGTGTAGCAGTGTGTAATTATGTGGAGGATGATCTGGCCAGAGGTGATTTATTGTAAAGTGTTATTGCAGTGGGCAGGAATGCTCTCCTGTATCTTTCCTTGTGACAGCGGAGAAAGTGCTCCGCTGTCCCTGCAGTAGGTGGTGGAGAGGGTGGTCCGGGTTATCCAATATGGACAATCATTTCTTCAGTGTCCTCTCCACCACCTCTTCCAGATTGTCTTGTTTGCAGCCAATGATGGAGCCGGCCTTCTTAACAAGTTTGTTAAGTCTGTTGGTGTCTCCGGCTCCAATGCTGCTCCCCCAGCAGACTACAGAGAAGTAAAGTGCACTGGCCACAACAGACTGGTAGAACATCTCCAACATCTTACTGCACACGTTGAAGGATCGAAGTTTCCTCAAGTCGACTCATCCCCTTCTTGTACACAGCGTTGATGTTGGTCTTCCAGTTCAGTCTGCTGTCAATGGAGACACCCAGGTACTTGTACTCCTCTACCATGTCCACATCCTCTCCCTGAACTCTCAGCGGTTGTGGAGCCGTCGTCTTCCTCCTGAAGTCGACCACCATCTCTCTGGTCTTGGCCACATTCAGATGCAGGTGATTTCCACCGGCCCACTCCACAAAGTCATCCACTACTGCCCTGTACTCCTCCCGTCCGTCCCTTATACACCCGACCACTGCAGAGAACTTCTGCAGATGGCATGGCCCTGAGTTGTACTGGAAGTCAGTGGTGTACAAGGTGAACAGGAAGGGAGACAGAACAGTTCCCTGTGGGGCTCCAATATCACTGACCACCACACCAGACAGCACACGGCCCAGTCGGACAAACTGTGGTCTGCCCGTGAGGTAGTCAGTGATCCAGGAGACGGTGGATGCGCTAACCCCCACCACCCGCAGCTTCTCACTCAGCAGCACTGGTTGGATGGTGTTGAAGGCACTGGAGAAATCAAAGAAAGTGATTCTCACAGAGCCACCGGTTCCATCCAGGTGCGACTGAGCTCGTTGCAGCAGGTAGATGATGGCGTCGTCCAACCCCACATGAGGCTGGTATGCAAATTGCAGAGGGTCCAGTGAAGATCTCACCTGCGGTCGGAGGTGGGCCAAGACCAGCCTCTCCAGCACCTTCATCACATGTGATGTGAGGGCAACTGGTCGGTAGTCGTTGAGGCTAGATGGTGTCGTCTCTTTTGGTACAGGAACCAGGCACGACGTCTTCCACACCACCGGGACTTCCTCCTGCTTCAGGCTCAGGTTGTATAGGTGTTGCAGGACGACAGACAGCTGGCTGGCGCAGGTCTTCAGGACCCTGGGGCTAATGCCATCAGGTCCAGCAGCCTTGCCTTGGTGGAGTCTCTCCAGCTGTCTCCTAACCTGGCCAGTCGTCACAGAGAGGGGGGGGAGGGGGGTCATAGTCTCGGTGGTGGCAGAGCCCTTTGAAGTGGAGGGCTCTGAGTCCATGCAGCTCACCAGGTGGGACAGAGGGGGAGGTGGTGGTTTTTGGGAGGTGTGGTGTGTGGTGTGAAGAAACAGTTTAGCTCGTTGGCGCTCTCCAGGGAGCCCCCTGGTTGTCTACCTCCAACCTTGAAGCCAGTAATCTGCTTCATCCCCGTCCACACCTCCTTCACGTTGTTCTGCTGGAGTTTGGCCTCCAGCTTCCTCCTGTAGGTGTCCTTGCGCTCTCTGATCATCAACTTCAGGTCGCGCTGGACTCGCCTGAGCTCGTCCCTGTCCCCAGACCTGAAAGCTGTTTTCTTCTTGTTAAGAAGAGCTTTCAGGTCACTGGTGATCCATGGTTTATTGTTGGGGAAGCAGCGTACAGTCCGGGATAGAATCGTGGTTTGTTCACAGAACTTAATATATTCCGTGATACTGTGATCTGGAAAATCCGCATGCAGCCATGTCTCCGTGAAACACATGACGCTGCACTCACGGAAGTTCCTCTTGGTCTTAACCAGCGCGCCGAGTTCGTCCGTCTTATTCGCCAAAGACCTCACGTTCCCCGTTATGATCGCCGGTACCGAAGGTTTATATTTCCTCCTCTTCGCCCTCCGCTTAACGCCCGAAATGCAGCCCCGAGCCCTTCTCCGTAGCACCGCCGGGATCTTAGGCCTGACGCCGGGCAGCAGCCGCGGTTTCCTCAGCGCAATCAGCTGATCGCGGGAGTAAACAATGGCCCCACTCATTGTGTGTGGCTCTCCGTTACAAACAGGAAGAAAAGTAACAGAAAGCCACGAAAAAAGTTGACAAAAATGTTACAGTCTGTTGTCTGACCGTAAAAACCAAACGTTAAGGAAAATAAAAAATAAAAAGTAGAGGGGAAAGAGTGAAAAAAGACAAAAATTAAAACAGAGGGGAGCTGCTGCAACAGGCTGCCGCTGGCACGGCGCCATCTTGCATTTTTTTTTTTTTTACAGCAAATTACTGATTATGCTGCAGATGGAAGGTGTTATTTCATTACCCTGTCCAGGTCCGTCACTGACTTCATCCTCACTGCGGTACTGGGTCACCTGTGTGTGCAGTGTGGAAAGTTCTAGAGGCCAACCATTTTCCCTGCATGCAGCCTGGACCACGGCATTCAGGTAGGACTCTGGGATATGGAGTCCTGATAGCCACATAACCTTTGGCTCTCCCTCATCCACCTGGTAGACACAAGATACACAGATACATCAGACATAAAGATGCTTTCCCTACTTTTTAATGCCAGAACACAAAGGGACGACATATAAAGAGGTGATCTGTGATAGTGTGTGTCCGTCCTCACCCAGTAGCTATACTGCTCATAACGCCTCTTGAAATGGCTCATCCAGTTGCTGAGAGACTTAAGAGTTTCAGGGGCCAACTTCTTCCAAATGGCAGGGATGTGACCATTAAAAAGTGCCCGAGCAACCTCATCCAACTCACTGCTCATTCCCACCTCACCAGCCAAGGCCTAGGGGACACAAGAGAATCAGAACAAATACAAACCTGTGTGAAGCGCAAAGACGCGACACATATCTGTTTGTTGCCCCAATATCTTGTTGTCCTCTGCCCTTCCGTCTCACCCTCTGCAGCTCAGCCAGAGAGCGCTGCATGCGGACCACTAGCTTGTTGAAGCGCTCCAGTTCTTGAAGCAGCACCACTGAGGTCGGGGAAATGTCAGACCCAAGCTTTTTACAGATCACGTCTAGGTCGAATAACTTGGGCAGCTTGTTCTGAATGTCCTGGGCCACCTGGCTGATGACCTCATCCCTACTGATGCTTCCAGCAGATTCACCTGAGGCATATGAGAGTGTTAAAAGACCATGAGAGAGGAAACACATGGCAGCATGGTGGCAAAGAGAGTAAACACCCTTCAACATTATGGAACAGCTTCTCCTTCGGAAAAAAGTAAATATTACTTCAAGGAATGCTCTTCTGCACTCAAACTCAATGTGGAGGCGGGCAAGCAACGTTACAATTTCTTCCATTGAAATCAATTAAGAGGCAAGATAGAAGAAAGATGCCAAATCATACCTGTCTGAGGATGCAGGTCTCTTAGGTGAGTCCACATGTCTTTAGCTGCCTGTGTGTAGTATCCTATCTCTGCATTGGAATGAAGACCCAATACCTCTGCTGTGTTCACCAGTGGCTGCATCTCAATCTCATCTGTAACAGATAGCAAGGTACAAATTTACTTTTTAGCAGCGACCAGCAGCTCTATATCTCGCTCTGTCGGTCGGTCAGCAAAATGTCCCACTCTTTGGCAGCCACAGTTTCGCCCTTGGAGGCTGTTCATGAGGTTGTGTGTGTGTGTGAATGCATTCAAATGTGATGGATGCATGCACGTCCATAATTGCAGCTATTGCAATTTTTTGTTTTTAGTAATTAAGAGAATGTAAAGCAATTAAAATATTGACTGACCAACATAGACTCCCTTGGGTCCAGTTGGTGGGAGCTTGTAATCGACGTCCTTGTTGCTGAAGAAGTGGAATTGCTGAAAGGTGTAGAAGAGGAAGTCTCCAAGGTACTCATTCATGTAGACTGTCAGGATCCTGCGGTCAAAGCTATCTATGGCTCGCCCACCATACATCACCTACAAAACATTATACAGACATGCTTAATGTACAGCATCAGCCAGCAACATAATATATATACAATTTATTAAAACACAATGAATTTAGCCTAACCTCCCCAATAAGGTATTTAAGACTTCCCCAGGGAATAAGGCTTCCTCCTTGGTTGTGAGCTTTGGTCAGGTAGGTCTTCAGGATCTCCATGCTCACCTGTTGAACACAGTATCATAGTTTAAACCATTTACAAGTTAATTGAAATATAACTTAAATGGAGACTAAAAATCAAATCAAATCCCTGAAACACAGTGAAAATGACTCCCATGCCACTTACGAAGAAGTCAGACTCATTGAAGTCACAGAGGACGTTCCAGCCAATCTTGTCGTACTTGCGTCTTTCTTGCACCACAGCATGAAAGAAGGCCAGCACATATACCAGGCTTCTGAAGGCAGGGTGAGGGCATTCATCCAAGGTCTTCTGGGAGATTTTAGAGTATGTGGCTCTTATGTTCAGCTTGAGACCGTTGGGAAGCTCTGTCACTACCTGCACACAATATTAAAGTACACGTAAATACAATTAAAACATTCTGTACCTATTATTATTGTTGTAGTTGTAAAATGTTAACCATCAAAACACGAGTCTCAACAAGCCATTTGGTCTCATATTAAGCTTTCAAGACTTGCTTTTCTTCAAAAAAAAACTGTCTCTTCCACGCTCATTGAATGTGGCTACCCCCCACTGGTGTGTACAATTTAAAACTAGTATCACCTCGCTGTATTGGAAATGCAACAATGTCATATTCCCAACATAGAGATGAAAAACATTTTAATTCAACACCTATTTATGAAAATCCTTGTACCGAATACTGGATCTTAGAAACCCTACAAAAGATACTTCTGAAGGAAAAGAGAAAAAGTGTTTCACCTTCAGAGACTTTTGCAGTAGGCCAATGGGGAAATCCTTAATGGGGTTGGTGGTGATCCACAAGCGGAATTTGGGGTTGGTGTTAATGATCTTCTCTAAGGACTTCTCCAGTTCCTTCAGCCACTGTACCGTCAGGTGGCAGTTCTGCAGCAACAACCACTGACCACGGGATCGCGCCACCTCCAGCAAATGCAGTGCCACCTTTATCACAGGTTCAGAAGACAGTTACTCTCAACGTCCTAACTTTTTATTGATACTTAGTGTGACTACTTCCTGTTCCCCATACTCATTCCACGTGACCACACTTAAATCTTCGCAGCTGTGATATGGAGGAGAAGTCTTCAGTACCTTTTCTTGGCCTTGACCCATAGCAAGGGACTTGAACCTGAACTTGCTGTCTCCAAAGCCTGCCCTCTCGGCTAGTTTCACGAGGTCAGCGGTTGGATCGGAGCCAGGACTCATGATGAAGACAATGGGGGAGGACGGTGTGCTCTGATTATAAATTTCATCAAAGCTGATCACAGGGGGCTGCACATATCTGAGCAGAAACACAAGAAAACACATAGAAACTCAGGGCTTTGTTTCTCTCTGTGTAAATATTTACATCTTCTATAAACATTGTCAAACAAATTGTGTTTAGTCAACTTAAGCAGCACCACAGTGGTGTATATACATTATACAGTATATACTATACATCTTTAATTGCAATATTGCAACAGAAACAGTCTCACTTCTCGCCCATGGTGACAGTGATGTAGTCAGTCACAGCTCTGTAGATTCTATCAACACGGAAGCAGCGCAGCAACAGCAGCTTCTGAAAGGCCGACAGGGTCTCCTCATATTTCATGGGGACTTGAGCCTGTTCTGGTCCATCTAAGTCATACCACTAAGGAGAAAAGGAATCAAGGTTAAACTCTCAACCGATTATGTAAAATGCCGATAGTGATTCCTGTCACTGTGGTCACTTACAGACTTCCAGTCAGTGGGATCTTTCTCCACATCATCCGGCAGAGAGCCAAACTGCTCAGGAAAGAGCTCTGCTAGTTTCACTATGTCCTCCCAGCCCTGGTCTGCAAGCCAGTCACAGGGCTTTTTACGAGTGCTCTTTTCCAGGGATAGATTACCTTTACACGCGAAGTGGAAACACAAGAAGAGCTTTGAACACCTACTTAAACATCTACTTAAACATTTTAGATGAGTTAAACTTCTCTGGATATCTCACCCTTGATAAAGAACTCCAACTCCTCCTGAGGTGACCTCCCCTTCGTCTGCTCAATCTTGATGGTCATGTTGAAGGAAAACAGCAGCTTGTGTCTCTCAAACAGACCTAAGGACACACAGTCAGTTGAGGTTATAATAACCACAAAGTAACCATAAATACTACCTTTTATCTTAAGATATTGATCCTTTTCCATCCATTCCATTATTCAAGTTATTATTTTACCTGTGCAGCCGTAGTTATAAACACTGTATGTCAGAGTGTTCATGATGTTATTCAGTCTTTTGAGCAGGTCAGAGTCAAACAGAGATCTGCGCAGTGAAAGCTCAAACACTTCCAGATAGGAGGCTAGAGAGTGCTGGTACATGCTGTTCACCAGAGCCATTTCTGTCAGTACGAAGAACAGGATAGCACCGCGCTTGGCAGCAGGTCGGTAGCTGTCTCTGAGTTGATCAATCGCCAAAGATGTCTTCTCGAGCAACTGTAGTTTCTCAAATACCTGATGATCAGAACATCAAATAAATTAAAAACTAGGATCAATGACTTCAGTGAAAATGCTTTTACTCCATGAGTTCACTGATGCCGGCTGTAGCCAAACGGACCTCACTGGCTTTTGCCTTTGTCTCCTCCAATGTGTAAATCAGCTCTGTGTTATCCAGCATGTTGCCTGTAGTTGTGGACAGCTCTCTGAGCAAGGAGTCCCCGTGTTTCTTCAGCAGCTTCTTATTGTTGCTTGTCTCTTCAATCAAATGCTCCCGCTGCTCCTCCAGCGCCTTCTTCTCAAAGCCCATGATAAGGCTCAGCAGCTGGTCCTCCAGACCCATAAGAGTCACTACGGGTAATATAGATACAATGAATGGACACAGACAAACAAAGCATTCATAACACGCTGTTCAAATGTTACAGACAATACCATGGTTGGCATACCAAACAATCTTACCAGTATAATTAATGACCATGGCTTTTCCGAACACTGACGGGGAGTATTTGGGGTTAGCATGTTTAGAGTTGAGGTACAGTTTAAAGTTGGGATCGTAGTCCACCTCCTTGTCACCCAGCATGAGGACCTGTCTGCCCTCTGTTCCTTTTACGTTCTTCTCCAGGACATTGTCAATCACAGGATCAATGTACTCATCCACATCTTGTAAAAGGAATGGGAAGCCATATTTAATGGCCAATTCTAGCTGGTTCAGGAAGTCTGGATCATTGAAAGATGAGATCTGGGGAAGAAAAGGATGATGACAATGTCAGCAGGTTGTAACTCTTTACAAAGCATAGCTGCCGACTCCGTGGGTGCCTCCGGGCCTGAGCACGCACGTAGAAGACTGAGCACCCTGTGCGCCAGCGATAGCAAACTCCACCCAGCATACGCTGCAGGACATAGCCCACATTATAAAACAGGTAACACTTTCCTTCTAAAGAGGTTCCATCAATAGTGAGCAAAAAACGAATCAAATTTTTAATGTGTGGGCTGTTGTGTTGATGGTTGACTGTATTTGACTGTGTGTACTTGTATGCTTTGTTCGTAACATATAACATTAGATAGCCTATTACAACTTGTTTAGCTTGTTAATAGGCAGGCCCCTTCTAGCCGATACTAATATGTTGCGTTCTTTATGGGTGTAAGCTACTATAGCAGCGGTGTCTCACAGCAACGGTCTCGTAGGCTCGGCCTATGATTGATGTTCATGTGAGCCTTTTTACTAAATAATTTCGTGTCACTGATTGATTGATTGATTATCCTACTTTGCGTTCCATGGTGTGCATCGTTAATTGAACTTATGATCACCAATCGCTGTAAATATTTTGTGTGTGTGTGTCAGTTGTCACTGTTAATTAGCTATGGTTCTGAAATGTATCCCAATCCAAGTCATGTATGCTATGGTTGTTGCCGAATGTTTATTTTAGGCCGGATTGGGCATTCAACTGTTTTGAGCACCGACCGGCAGAAACAAAAAAGTAAATCCTCACCTATGCTTCAAACTGCTAATTGTGGGGCTGTCACCAGTGGGAAGCTAAGTCAGCAGTCATTCTGGGACTTGTGAGCAGTAATGAAACAAATCCTGTAAAGGAATGAAAGATTTTGTACCTTGAGGTTATTGTTTTCTTCCTTCTTCTTAATCCAGTTGAGTGCTTGCTGTTGTGGGTCAATACATATGGGAAAACGGCTCCCCCTGCTTGTGAGGATTCCATTCTGCACTGAGTGTTCATCTGGAGGCAAGCCCTCTGAGCCCCATCTATCACATAGGGTTTATTTGACACATTGTTAGCCCTATACAGTCAGTGTGCAGCCAAAATAAAGACAAATCCACATAAGTGCAACAAGCACCTAGCCTGCTACCACAACACCTAATTCCTATCATTTGATTGGACAAAATCATATTGTATATTGTCTTGTCAAGGTGAAACTTGTATAATCTGTAGTGAGAACACACTCCTTCTCACCTGCTGATTTCTACCTCATCAGTCAGAAGACTTTCCAATTTGAAAGGCTGGCTCAAGGGGATGCCTCTATCCTGCACATCCTTAACCCATACTTGGTATACCATTTCATTCCTGAAGTCCCAACTGAAGGCCCCTACATAGCTCAGGAAAGCAGCAGATATCAGGCAGTCACCCAGGAGACGCACTCGACGCTGCTTCAACCCCTCCAAATTTTGTGTCCATCTGAGTGGGTAGTAAAAAGAAATAGGTGAATGAAGAAAAGGCGATTAAAAATAAGCAAATAAGCAACTCTAAGCAAGGTTGGTTGGGTTAGGTTAAGTGTGTTATATCTTTTACAGCCTCACCGTTCACTCTCAGAGCTCAAGCCAGAGATTTTTTCAGCAACTATCAGCCTCCTCTGCATGAGCTCAGCCTCGTCCTCTAGCAGCCGTTTCTCCTCAATACCAGCTTGGTACTTCTCTCCAAGAGCGAGCAACTCCATTTGGAGATCGTTAAGCTCACTCTGAATATATTCCAGCTCCTTCTTACTCTGAAAGAAGTTCTTCTCTAGGAGTGCAACCTAAAAACAAATTGCAAATAATCCTGTTCAATCTGTGTTTGTACTTATAGAGCATGACGTTAGCGTGTACAAACTTTAAATTACCTTCTCTCTCTTGGGTTTTGTCAACCTTGCAACCTCACAGTAACCCATGACAGCTTCGACAAACTTGAGCATTCCTGAACCGGCCTTATTTATGGCTTGCATCTCCTCAAAGCTTGTCTGGAGGTTCTTTAGGAAGCCTAACCATTTGCAAAGAAAACAACTGTAGCATACTTGGCAAATGGAAATGCCACTATCATATACAGTATATGGGTATTGTCATTATTCATATTATTCATAGATTATGAAGCCCGCTTACCTTTGACAGTCCTGACCTGGTTAGTATTTATGGAATCAACGTCCATTTCCATCAGCGAGCGCAGGAAGGTAGCCTCTGACATCATTCCCTTGGCTGACTGCCAATTGATCTCCTTGTAGCCACGTATCACCAGGATGCACTCACAAACCACCTGCACCTGTTTGGGTGGCTTGGCAAAAGATCTGCACAACGAACCAGCCGAAAAATGCAGATAGAGTGAGAGTTTTGATTAACAATGACAAAAGTTTGCTTTTTGGTCAGGTATGCAAGTGTTAAGTTTTCACGATGATTAATCAGTGCCCGATTAAACATTGTAGAATATTAAGCAACACCAAATACAGAACATTTTATTTACAGAGGTTTAGTCCCTGTTTACTCATTCGTTCTGATGAATCATCGTTAGCTTTTTCAACAACAGAATGAAAACAATGCTCTGAGTAAGGAGGAGAGTTTACCGGATCTCTGCGACATCAGATTTCTCCAGGTCTTGCAGGGTTCTGCGGGCTGCCTCTAAAGCCGGCAGGCCCTCAGCCAGAGAACTTTCAGCTTCTTTCTGCTCCACAGTGATTACTTTGTTCTGCTCTTCAATCTCTTTGGCTTTGTCTTCTGCCAGAGTCTTTTTCGCCTCAGCTAGGAAAGGAAACGTTATTGTAAATGTTGTGTTTCGTTTTGAAAGCTTACAGTACACTGTGTTTATCATAACCCCGAGTTAAGAGATGCAGGTATTCACTGACCTTCAGTCGTGTTTGTGCCAATCTCATTCAGCAGGGCCTCACAGGCTGTGGACTTATCAGCAAGGAATACCTTCTGCTCTGCTAGCTTGACATTCAGCTCAGCCAGCTGCTCACTAGCCTCCTTCAGTTTGTCCAAACCTCCTTCTAGATGCTTGCACTGAGCTGGAACAAGAGAGAACAAGTTCTCAAATGAATAATACGTTTTTCAAATAATCAATGCACAGTAGCCCTGTGGCACCAGTTGAACCCTTCACACAGAGGTACAGACTTCATAATGTGTTCCATCTTCTCACCCAGAATATCTTGATCCCTTTCCTCCAAAAGGTTAAAATAGGTGTTGATGAAGTCCAAGTAGTTCTTTGGAGTAACATAGTTGCATCGTCTAAGTTTCTGCTGGAATAGCTTGCTATAGTCACCCACAGAGCTATGGACCATGCACACATGAGCTATCACTGCTGCAGAGTGTGCCTTAGGAATCATTGAACTTTCACCTGTTGGAAAAAAAAAGACAAAAAAGAAAATCTAGATTTAGGGATAGTGTATTACTGTAGGTGTCATTATAGTTAAATACAGTAAAGAGAATCCCTTAAATGGCTGTCATAACATATGCATTTAAAAGAAATATAAATGTGTGTATTTACACACCTAGGAAAGCCTGAGCGACTGCAAGTAATGCCTGTGGAGGCCATGGCAAGAACCAGTCTATCACAGTGTTGTTCATCAGTCCTGAGAGAAAAGTACACAGTTAGTGAAAGAAAACCAGAAATGATAACAAAATCAAGTGAAGCCTAACACAGCGTTTCACCTGGGAAGTTCCTGCAGCGTGTCCTGAGGGTGTCACCTGCTGGAGACATGCCTAATACAATGTGTAGATTGTTGGCGCTCTTGTTGACAAAGTACTGCCACACACTCTCCTTCGAGGGACCTGCTCCCATCGCAAGAGCCTCATCACGAAGCTGGTTGAGAACTGACTCCTTCTCATCATCAGGGAACAATGCAGGAACAATCCCTAGAGAGAGAGCATGATCAGTACTACAGCTGTGGCTTTTAAGAAAAATAAATGTAGTGTGTGCCAGGAGGTTAGTGTGACATCCAACCTGAGGTGAGCATGCTGTTAATGAGTTCCAAGAAGCCTTCCTCAGCAACATGGGCATCAGTAAAGAGGAACACTGTCTTCTTATTTTCAATGCCAAGCTTCAAGTACAGGGCTTTCAGGTCATCACGGAAGTTTGACTCACTGTATCCTCTGCTAACGGTTATTTCGAACATCTGGAAAAAGCAGATTGCATTACTAAATGGGAGTTTTTTGCAAACATTTGTCTATGTGTGATGTTATACACCACAGAAATCAGAGTTAAGAACCCCTTTTCAAAATATGACCAGGAAGGTATAGTTCAATGCTGCTTAAACTCTCTAAACCTAATTTTCTTCCTTTAGTAGCTTTTAAGTTAGAAGACTCCTGTTTCCACATTGGAAGACAGTGTCACCTATTACTATATTCCAAATCATCTTGTAATGCTTCGATAAGATTCCTCATTCTTATGGCAGTAAATGGAAATGTTCCAGATGTCTTGTGTCGTATATACATTTCCGCATTGCTTGGCATGACACATGTGGTGTCTAGTGGTGAACATTTTAATAAAAAGTCTATTAGCTCTGCCTTAAGTATAATTGTAGTATATATGACTTGAATTTTTAACTGCAAGCCTAAAGAATAGAAACTTTGACATTTGTTCATGATTGAGAATGAATTGCCCTCCACCACACCCATCGTGGTTCTTGTGTTTTACAACCTCACAGCCAGCAGCGAAGGCAGCGAGCCTGGTGAGGGACTGCTTGCCAGAGCCCCCCACACCGACGAGCAGTGCGTGGCCACGATCAATGCGGATGATGCGGTGCACACGGGTCAGATGTTCCAGAACATCATCAAACAGTACTAGGTTCATCCCCGACTTGTTCTCATTGTATTCCTCTAGGATTTCCTGCAGAATGCAAAAACACAGTGGTCTCTCAGTATGCGAGAGTAAATAATTGTAACAATTCGTCGTATTATCATACTACAACATTCCCAAATAAAAATTAGACTGAGACCACCTATTGCGATTAATAACACAGTTAATAACTTGATAATACCTGAAACAGGGCTTTTGACACATCATAGTCCTGTATGTCCTCATAGACCCGTGGTTCCATCTCACTGAGGGCTGTCCTGTAGTCTCCAAAAAGAATTGGGTCCCTCATGACTGCCTCCATGTCTGACTTGAAATGCTCCTCAATCAGGTTCTTTAAGTGGCCTTGGAGCTGGTGGCCAAACACATTGGGTACTTTTTTACGGTGAAATACAAAACTATTCAGTATATAGCAGATGATCATACATTTGTAATTACAGTTGGAAAAACAACAAACATATTGTATTTGCCCCTGCAGTCAATACATAGGAGAACATACAGTAAACATCTACCACTATTGTTAATAATTATTACCAAGGCTTTGTCAGTTTCATCAATAAGTCGGTCATGGAAGATTCTCAGGCACTCATTTCTCCAGACTCGCAAAAATTGGGTGACAGTCAAAAACCTACAATAGCATAATCAGGCAAAGCAAATACATTTAAAAACATAAACAAAGTCTTCGTTAATGTGTTAATGGGGTGAATGTGCCAGATCAGACCTGTCAGGTTTGGTGAGGGTCAGTCCATTGTAGACTCTTGACAGGTCCCTCAGGTTAAAGATGTAGTGGAACTTGGAGGGGGTGGGTGGCAAAT
This sequence comes from Anarrhichthys ocellatus, assembly GCF_004355925.1. Lineage (NCBI taxonomy): Eukaryota > Metazoa > Chordata > Actinopteri > Perciformes > Anarhichadidae > Anarrhichthys > Anarrhichthys ocellatus. Next base: position 7,216,226 of record NW_022280047.1, read on the forward strand.
CTTTGAGGATCTTGCTGTACAGTTCCAGTGTGCAGCAGGTGAGTTTATTACAAACCTTCTGTATGGCGTCTTCAAATGCCTAAAATATTTGATTAGTTTATTAAATCTGAGTTATATGGATGATTGAGTTTCTGATATGTATTGATTCATGTGGGAAAGAGATACTCACTGTGGTGTGGCCTTTGATAATGGAAGCATAGATAAGGTGGAGGGAGTCCGCTGCAGGGAAGGGGACGCTGAAGACACTGAAGATGGAGATGAAGCGGGGATCTACCTCATTCCTCCCACCTCCTGCCTTTCCCATGGCAGCAATAAACCCGAGGTCCTTGAGGATTTTGTAGTTAAGATCCTTCCTTCTGTCATATATGCCTCCTCGGTCCAATAGCAGCTTCAGAAGTGCGATGGGCTGCTGTGTGCCGTAATGATCCACCTGGACGAGCATATAGTATATTGCAATAATATTAAACATACAAGCTCTGTCACAGTGAAGGAGATACGAGAAGACGTTGAGAGTTTGGAGTAGCTACCTTTGGCATATTCATGTCATCAATAAAGACCAGCAGTCTTTTCCCCATAGTAGGCCCATAAGTCTCTTTGGTCCTTTTCTCCACATTGGCCTCCAAGTTCCTCTGCAGGTCCATTGAAGTTGTTCTGGATGAGAAGTTGATGATCAGAGTATTCTAGAAACAGAAGGGAACAAATGAAAAGAATCTCATCTCCAGTGACATAACAAATGTGTGTGGTAAACTTACCCATGTATCGGCATTGAGGTTCTTCAGGAAGTTATGAATGGTAGCAGTCTTGGACGTGCCAGACTCTCCGACCAGAAGCACTGGCCTCTTTATCTTCACCATCTGTTCCAGGATCCAGCTGGCTCTCGTAGTGTCGATAGTTGGCACTAAAGCAAAGATGGAGGATAAAGAAAATCAAAGTGGAACAAGGAACTCAGGAGGGCCAAAAAGTTCAATTCAATATCTATGTGGGACACCTGATTCGTCACTGCTTCACAGCTCACAGAATTGACCTTTACCTAAAATATCAGCAAACTTCATCTCAGGGTTGTGGATATATTTGGTGACCAGAGAACTCCAGGGAACCCACTTCTCTTGTGTTCCATCAAAATGAAAATCATACAGAGTCGGGAGGTATCCTGTTTGGATGCAGACACATTATTTCAACATAAAACCATAGTGTTCTTGTTTATTCATCTTTAAAAGTGTCTGCAATGATGAACAATCTCATATTATGTACATTCATATATCCCAACCCTGTCCTCTCGTAAATGATATTAAATGTCACCCACAAACGGTGGGTAAATAGAAAAAACTGCATAATCTAGACAATGCATGCTGATTTCATAAAAAGTACAAATCCTTTCATTTTACCTGGGATCTCACCAGGTCCAGCCACGGCGTTCTCGTCATGCACTGTGGTTAAGCCGGAAAGGCTTTTGATGAACTCGTCAAACTTCATCCTACCGCTCTCCAGCAATGTGGCCCCCAGCGAGCAGTACAGTGCTTCCAGGAAGTAACACTGTAGGACCTCAGCACTGCTGCTCTCACTCTCAAGCAGCGCATCCAGTGTCAAGCACAGCTGAGTCACCTGAATGCAAAACCAACACATGCCTAGTTCATCCAAGTATAGTCTTAATTGGGACTATACTAATCTTCATGCATGAATACAACAAAAGTGGTACTGGAGTACATTTGCGATAGATGGGAGTAACCTACCATGTTTAGATCTGTCTGAGGGACAACCGTTTTCAGTTTCTGGCCCTGTTTGCCATCAACAACACCATCTACAATCATGTCAATAGAGCTGGGCACATATTTCTCAAACAGTTTGTTGAGCACTTTTTGTTCCTAGAAAAACAAAAACAGTGTTGTGATATTATCAAATTAGTAACAAGTACAGTTATGATATAGTGTTTATGTTTTTTTTCATACCCCGTCAGGTCTGTTGTTCACCCATCTCTGCCAATATGGGGTATATCTCAGGTTTTTGGGGTCAACAAAAACCATCCCACAGCGGGAAACAGTAGCAGGGGAAGCATACTGCAGATCTCCAACCTGTGATGGCGAAGTTTCCTTACATTATTGCTCTGAAAGTTGCTTTGCAGGTGAAGGGAAAGGTGTTCTGCCGACAGCCATCTTGAAATTCAGACAAACCTCAAACAGCAGGGCACACTGACTCTGTAAATGGATCCGTTCTCCATTGGCTAGAGTGAGGAGCTTGTTGTCATCCATCACTGAGTTCATATTCTCGACCCACAGAGCATCTACATCCCCATCGAACAGGATGTACCTGAGAGCCAAAGTTCATGTAGTATGGATGAATGAATGACATCACTGGCATATTGCACATCTTAATCAATGGAATGATTTTTATTTTTATTTGTTTACCTCCGCCCCTTTTTGTCAGTAGGCTTGTTGATGTCACGGAAGATGTTGGATAAGATCCCATCAGTCCAGTCTCGAGTGTCGGGGTCAAGAACACCGTAAAGCTCAATGACACTCATGGCTTTAGGGTTTAGGGGAAACATCTTGGTTTGAAATCCCAATCTGATGATGAGATAAAATGAAGATTACTATTGTTCACACAAAAGATCAGGAAGGTGCTGTAAACTTAAGTGATATAAACGGACTTGGTCTGAGCTTGACATAATGTGCTGATCACAACTGATTTCCCTCCACCTGTTGGGCCCACAACCATAACAGTGTGTCTAGTCATCATCGTCTCATACATCTGCACTACTTTATCCACCTGAAACCACAGACAGCATAGAGAAAGGGATATGTCAACATCCAAACACTCATGGTGCAACGACATCTTTGCTACAGTAACTCAACAATCCTTGAGCTGTGTAGGAAAGCCTGTATGTCAAAAAAATCAAATCTAAGACCCAGATCAGACACCTGGTTAGGCAGCATGACATATTTGTTCTCTTCCAGGATCTCTTCCACAGCATCATTGAAGTTGGGATAGCAAACACGAGGGCAGTCTAGCCCAGGGAACAGATCTGAGATCAGCCCGAGGAACAAGGGCACGTCCTCAAATACAAATCTTGGCAGATTCATGTCCCTCAGAGCACGCATCAACACCTCATCCTGTGGAGAGAAAAGACGGAAATAACAAGTTCTTTTGAAAGTGTTGTATTTTTCAATATGGGTTGAATTGATGGTGATTTTAATAGAGTCAGCTTTTAAGCCAGACTGCTGCCCCTACTTCAAATAGACTGACAAAAAGCAGAAAAACCTGTAAGTAGTAATTACTATAATACCGAAAATATTGCTTTCTCATATTTTCTGTGGCATCTGCAACATTTCTTGATACAAGATACTAGGTAGACACTAAAAAGACCTCATCTTAAACAAGTTCCCAACAATAATCAAGCTTCAGTCTACACTTGAGGGATCACAAATAAACAAGTCCCTCATTCAATATTGAATGTAAGCAAACATGAGAAGTTTTCTATTTACTATATGAAAATGAAACAGGAAAAATGTTGCTTTATCTCTACCTCACTGAGGTCTGGTGAACCTCTCTTCAGCTCTCCTGCCATCACCAGGACCGACTTCAGAGCCCGCAGGCCAAAGTCATAATGAGACTGCTTTGACAGCTGCTCACGTGCCAGCTTATACAGTACTGTCATCTTCTTTGCCAGCACCTGCATTGAATACAAATGTAAAGATGAAATCCTTAATAAGAAATTGAAATGTGTAGCTGCAAAAACTGCAGTTTGGGATTTTTCAATGTTTACACAAAAAATTAGTTTCTATGCTGAAAAAAATCTCAGAAAATGTTCAAGTAATTCACTATAAATGATCCTTGCATTTTTAATTACCTGAAATAACTAATACATCTTGTATATTATGGTAATATAATCTAATATATTGTATATATTACATTATATATAAATGGTGTTCATCATACATTGCTCAGGATGAGAGCATCAGCTAAATAGCAGCAATGTAATCTGTGCTTTGTGTGAGTGTGTCCCTCACCGTGGCCATTAGGAAGCCCTCAGACAAGAGCATGATCTCACAAATCTGCTGCAGGTCAGGCACAATGACCACCACAGGCCTGAAGAGGGCTTTGACTGATTCTGGCAGCTCTGTGCGACCTGCATACCCCGGGTTCATGGTGATGAAAATCCCCATGCGGCTGTCCAGGCTGATCTCTTGCCTTTCAAACTGATGTTCAGAGTGAAAAGAAGCAGGTTTAGGGGGGGATAATGGTCATTAACTGAAGAAGCAAGCAATCAACCAAAATTATCATGAGAGAAATAAACTTATCAATGAATTAATATAAAAACTGGAATTATTTTCGATGTATTCATTACTGGTTCTGCATAACTACAACAGACTTACATGGAACCTTTTAAGGTGCAGAATGAGAGCATTGCGGATTGTCTGGATTTGGGAGGCGATAACTGACAACACTGAGGCATCAATTCGATTGAAGTCATCAAAGCAGCCCCACGCTCCACACTGGGCAAGGCCGGAGAGGATCTTACCCACAGCCTGCGCACAGAGAGGAAAGAAATTAGAGCAAGAAAAGCTAGTGACAAATGAAGAACAGAGACTGGCTACTTTGTCAGGCAGAGAGTGCAACAGAGTGAAGTTTGCACGCAACACACCATACAAATGATTACGAGAACTTTTGGCCATCACTTTTTAGACTCATGGAAGTGAGCACATTGGCAGCAAGAAACAATGTGTATACAGTTGTGTATCCTATACACTGTATTTTTTCACCAGGATGTGCATAGAAGTGCATGAGAACATACCATAAACAGCAGACATGCCTGATGACACCCTCTTTTATTCAAGGAGTGTGGTGGCAAGTTTTGGGACTATGTTTTATGTTGGAATCCCAACCACTGTACTTCTAAAATCTTCTGTTTTTATATATTAGGATATTTATTCATCATTTGAATAATACAAAAACAACACACAGTAATGTCTTAGAGGTGAATTATAATGTAAAAGCCTTTATTACATCAGCTGTGACTGTTCTCAATAAGGGCCTTTTTAAATAGGCTCCATGGAACTTAAAGGTTACAGAACAGGTTTATGGAGCAAAGATATGTTTCAGTAGCTGTTGGCTCTTGAAGTGTACGCGTCTTACCATGTAGTCCATGCCCTCACTGCAGTTAGTAACCACACAGAGCAGGCCTAAAGCCTTGGCCAGATCTTTGGTGGACTCTGTCTTTCCTGTACCAGCTGGTCCAGCAGAAGCTCCACCCAGGTACATGGAGAGAGCCTGTATCACATCACACCAACAGGCATCATGTTGTCAAAACAAACTGACAGAAGAATTCATACGTTTCTGCTCGGGTGTGGTTGATAAAAAAATGTGCAAAGCTTCTCAAACCTGTGTGAGGGTGAGGTAGATACGGTTTGTCAGTGGGGTTATAACCAATCGACCGTTCAACCCCATGTACTCATAGCCGTAAGGGAACGTAGCACTGCACTGACGCACAAATAGGTTGTCATGTTCCTTGACCCAGTAGAACCTGAGTTGGCTTTCCCACCCAAACTCTTGAGCGTCCATTATACTGGAAAGAGAATTACATTTTATTATTTAAGTATTTAAGTTCAAACACAAGAGTTACACTGTCATATCTTTGAAAAATGTTAAAACTGGCTGAGGTTCAGTTTACCTGTTGTTTAGAAAGTTGTCTACAATGTCTCTTGCATGGACATCGATGATGAGCACAGTGTTTATCTTTCGTCTGTCATTTTCCTTCATGGGTTGTGTAATGCGTGTCACCAGCTCATCAATCTGCTGGTGCATTTTCTCAGCATAGTTCTTCAGTGCGTGCTTCTCTCCTTTCTTCACATTTTTAAAGACATCTTCCACCTCCCAGGTCCACCACACTTGGCTTGCTGCCAGCACCACCATGCCCTGGTACAGCAACATCCAATCCACCCTATGAGAAAAGGGAATGACAAATTTACTGCAGCTCATTTACACACACTGGCAACATTGCTCACACACATATTACAATATTTACACACACCTGCTCATGTCTTTACAGTAGTAGAAGATCGCATCCTTGGTGTTACGTTTATTAGTCTTCCTCATCTCCTGTAGTATTACCGTCATCCACTCCTCCACCCTGCCCTCCACCGGGATGGGCTTCTTCAGCTCCATCACCTCACCCTCAGCAGACACCATGGCTCCAGCTACTGTCTCCCCATTGCTTTCCACATCAAACCTCAGAGATGCTATGTTGTCATACATCTTGTGGAACAAAGAAAAAAAATCTCGGAAAATGTTTCACACACATAGCAAGCGTTGATCCTCCTCATTTCTACTTTGAAAAATATTATGTTATATATTATGTCTTTTCTGTCCCTCAGACTTTGTCTGTGGCGGTGCGATACCTTGATCATGTGCTCCTGAACACAGGTAGGGTCATTACTCCCCAGAATGCTGAGCAGTTCATCATCAGAGATGAAGAAGAAGCGGGGAAACGCATTCCTCTTGGAGTCCAGGTAGTCATTGAGACTCTTCTGGCACCTCTCCAGACCATCACTCAGGGCCTGCAGGTCTCTTAGCCGGTTGGGAATCAGGCAACACCGCTTAATGTTTGGACCCCTCACTGTGTCACTCATTATCTTAAAAAACATTAAGAACAAGATATTATTGTGAGTTGTCCAGTGACAGAGTGCTTTGCTTTAATCAGGCTAATATTTTTGCCAAACTCACTTCTTTAAACTTTTTGTCAATGTTGTCAAATATCTTGGCTTCCTCTGGTAACTGCGAGTTAATGTCTCCGCCGATGAATATGTTCTCCAGGAACATCCGTTTTCGTTGTACTAGCAACAATACCTGTGCAAGAAATATTTATTCAGCAGAAATGTTATGGATTGGCTTTCGTGTGATGGGAGATGGTCTCACTGACCTCTATAGTCTCACTGATAAGGGACAGGTCCTTTTCCCATTGCTTTATGGTGCCAAGGAAAGGTCCAACAAAACGACTTCCCACCATGCGCTGTAGGTTCATGGCATCGTTGTCCACACTCAGCAGGATCTCGTCCACTGCGCCCAGTATAGAACCACGTTTCTGGGTGCCTTTGAAATAGGGCAGCACGCTGAACTTCATGTTTTCCCACGTATCAACCACCTTCTTCACTCCCTGGAAACACATACAAACTACTTGTGATTTCACTGATAATCAGATGCAACTGATCTCTGACTCCAAACTGAGATAAATCCCGCTTGCCTTTTCAATAATGAGCTCTTTTACAGCAGAGGTGACAATGCCACCTATGACGTTTGCATATTTGTGCAACTCCATTGCAAACATGTTCTCCAGAGTTAAGCTGTCAGGGTTCATCTCAAAGCTAGAGCCGGTCCTTTCCATCAGTTCCTTCCAGTGTCTGTGGCCCGAAATATAAAATCACATGTTGTCATAACCATCATATTTATATCCTGGACAACATACAATTTCAATATTTCCTATCCTACTCTCATTTTGTTTTGGGTGTCAGATTTATTTCAATTCTGGTTCTGGTGTCAATCTGTAGACTGACCTGTCTCTGAGGGCCTCATTCTTCAGGTCCAGCAGAAGAGGCAGAGACTCTCTGAACTCCTTCATGCGTCCTTCTAGGAAGAAGGCCGCAGGTAACGCCCGCACATCTTTGGGCAGCTGCCTCAAGCGTTTGCTGAAACCTTCGACCCCCTCCTCTAGCAGCTGGATGTTTAAATTCACCCACAATGTCTGAGACCACTCTGTCTTTGCATCCTATAAGATGGAAGGACAAACATTTGAAATACTTGAAAAACCATGTTGACCAAAATGATGTACAAAGTGTCCCAATATGCAACCACATCCAACCTTCTGAGCTTTATAGACATCATAGATCTGTCTCAAGCCCTTCATCTCATTCTGTATGCTAACAACCACTGGGTACACAGTGACTGGTAGGTCCAACAGCTTCTCAACATTAGCTAGCTCATGCCGTCCTGCCACTATCTTGGCAAGGTCTGCCTCATATGTTTCCATAATAGTCAGTCCTGCAAAGAAAAACATGAGAGAGACTGGTTCCTCCACTCCATTTCAAAATGTACCACCATATATTATTGCTCTGGATATAACAACTGAAGGCAGGGTTTAAGTGCACAAGTACCTTTCTCTAAATCATCTCCCACAGCTCCAGGACCATGCATGTTGAAACTTTCAGCAAAGACAGACAATTCCTGCTTGAACTCCTCAATCTTCTCCTTTGTAGTCTTTGAGTGTAAGGGGTGACAATAGGAATGTAAATGTACATTTCCAAAAACTGTACTTTTCATTTTATGTTCAATCAGATTGCGTGAGTTTGATATCTTACCTGAGTATAGGATTTCTTGACACCTGTCAGACTTCGATCCACTTGTCTGGATTCTGCAAACAGGTCATTCCACATCTTGTCAATGTTGGCCACCAGCTCGCGTTCATCCTCTCCGAGCTACACAAGCAAAACAGAACACAAGACATTCAGCAAGAGAAAAAGTATCAATTTATACTTTAAATGTGCAATCATTTAACATTAAACAAACCTCCACTTTGTACATGGCCATTGTTCTGTATCTTTCCTGAATATCAATGAATCTCATCTCCACATCTAATGACATGTCCCTGATGTCTGATATGGTGCCAACGATAGACTTCAGGTCATCAAAAGTGTCCGGGTTTTCTTTCAGCTTTCCAGAGAGTTGCTGTTGTATAAAATAGCCGTAAGTATAAATCACACGTAAAAATCGAAGAAAATTGACTATGACACAGTGTAGCATGAGTACCATGCCATGTAACACATACCATGAGTTCATCTCTCAAGTTGAAGAGATCCACTTTGGCAGGCTTGTTGAGCAGGCTACCTAGTGAACTGATCCAGGACTCAGCAGCTTCCTGCACCGTGTGAGCCAGAGGCTCCAAGTTTAGATGGATGATGTGCTCAGTCTTAAACAGAGGCTCCAGCATCACCTCTTGATTGATACGAGAAAGGAACTGCAGCTTATCATCATACATGACACAGGATGGTTTTCTTGCAGCAAACCTTTCATTGATGATGGTTTTGTTCTTTTCCCAAAGGGGCCCATAGCGTTTCCAGTGGACGAGATACTGATCCACAGAAAAGAGCAGCTGCTGTATGTTCTGGGACACTGTTATGGCGCTCTCATTTATCTGACGATGCTGCTGCACGTCACTGTGGAAACTAAATGTCACCACCTCATCTTCACCACCCACATGTTGGGGAGGGCACATAATGCAGGTCCCATGCATCCAACGCACAAATTGCTGAAACACAACAGTATGGGCAGAATCAAGTCACATCTTCAGTGTTACAATACAAATAATATTGTTTTTAAATACAGTGGTACATAGGAAAATCCTGATTATACTACCTTGGTGCTCTCTACACAGTCTCTGATACACCGCATGATCAGCAAGTAGATCTCATTGCTTTGGGGCTGCAACACAATCTTCGGGGCAGAAAGGATGACATCAATTTGGAAAAGAGCGATACTTCCCCTCAGCACCGTGTTGAAGGCCTGGGCGTTCCTAAATGTGAAAGTCAACAAGAGGGATGTTACAGTGGTTGAAACAGGTACTGTGCTGCATTTTAAAGGAGTAGTGATTATTACTGCTCATAAAGTTGATAACTTCAAAAACTTTAAAATAATGTAATTACCGAACCACCATCTTTATAAGGGAGTCTAGCACCTTGCGTTCCCAGTATATATAATAATCTGCCATACATTTGGCTTTGCCACTGCCGGTTCCCGTGATCAACTTCTCTGTCTCAGTGATGAGGGGTCCAATTTCTGCATACTTCTTACTCAGCAAATTCACAGTCTTGGTTCGCTCTCTTTCCATATGTTCACAGAACTCCTTGACCTCTGGAAAAAGAATGCAATAAAGTCGATGAAAATAAGTTCAGTCCTATATTAAAATGAATATATCCAATAAATAACATCCTACTTGGTAAGTCGTTTGATTTGTCGGGGACTTGATATTTCAGTAAGTTGGCCATCACCATGGATTGCAACTTTGACTCAATGGCCCTCTCATTCTCATGAACCGTTTTAACAACTAACTCAAACTTAGAGACAGCCTGAAGTCCTCGATCGATGAAGTCGAGGATGCCTAAAACCAAAAGTTTATTATTTAATTTCAATTTTACAGACAATACTAATTCCATCAGACCACAAGTGTGCATAAATCAGACTAAACAGGCATTTCAGCCTCTGTATACACCTTACCCAAAGAGTTCCAGTTGAGTCTTTTGCATCCAAAATGCATGTCTTTTTTGACCACTTTGATCTGTTGGGCCAGCATAATGAAGAGTGTCTCACTTAGGCTGTCCATTACAGAGTGGTAGGAGTTGACAACGTTGTTCAGATCTTTCACGTATCTAAAGCCAAGGTTGAAACAGGTCAGGCCAGAGATTACATCAATCAGTGATTGGTTTGGTGCTCAGTGTCTGGTAATTATAATCACCTGATGAATTTGTGGTCTTGTAAAGCAACACTTTGAGCCAGGTCAGACACAGAGTAGCCAAGTGACGCCAGGTGTTTCGTCTCCGAAATGATTTTGTTGATCTCTGGAGCAAAGTTCACAATGTATCGCACACCCATCTGTAGCCTGTTTTCAGTTGGAGGGACATCCTTAAAATGAGAAAAATCAAAACAAATGAAGGGAAATAGAGAGATTGTGACTGTATCTGCATTTTGCACAATATGGAGTAACAGTAATGAGTATGTAAATTGAGAGATACATACCAGTTCTGCCGGGATTTGGTTTTCACTGGTAATCATGACCAACAGGGGTTTTTTCATCAGCAATGGCAAGTTGCTTTCTGTCTCAGCCAGCCAGTACTCGTACTTCTTCTCCTCATAGTTCTTGATCCGTATTGACATTTCCACGTACTTGCCCTTGGCCTGAGAAGAATGCAGCGCAAGTCACACAAAGGCTTTCAATAACATTTCGGTGTCTAAAAAATGTTATATTTACAATAGTGAAATAACTCACCTCATTGAACCGTTCACTTTCCAGCATCTCCGGCACTTTCAGAAAGGGAAGGATGGTGTGTTTGATGCGGTGGAAAATAGATTGAGCCCATCTGATGGCTCCTCCAACAGGAGGCTCGTTCCTATTTAGTGGTGGATTGTCCTTCTTTGCCTCAAATATTTCACTTTCGCTGTCCACCTACAACAAAAAAGACTTGGGCATTCTACAAAAGTACATATTTTTACAAAAGTGTTGAATCATGAGGCTGAGTACATTGGGAGTGCATGCAAACTCCACATAGAAGAGCTGTGCAGCCCTGGAAACTAACCTGTGAGGCAACAGTGCTAGCCACTACACTGCTGTACACGCACTGTTCACCGATAGATATATTGATCTGATATCACCACATAACTTGATTCTAATTTAAATTCAACTGCAAAGTCAAATATCACCCCGCACTGTTTCTAGATTTCACAGTACAGTACCTCTTTGCAATACTGAACAAGGATGTCTTCAAACTTTCTCATCAAATGGTTGTTGATGGCCTCTCTGGAGCGGATGTTTTTGAATTTCAGGAGCGTGTCAAGGGCAGCAGCTGAAGAGTGCAGTGTCTTAAAAGACTGGTCAACAAGGTTGATGGCCTCTCCCTCAATAGCCTGAGCAGACAGATGCGACAAGTGAATCAGCTTGATAATTAATTAAGGGTTACAGCACGAAGAAAATTATGCAATTGTATTTGAAAATGCCAAGCTCATTGATACAGCCATGCTTAAAGGGAACTACAATTTTAAACCTTATAGGTTAAGCATATAGTGTGAAGACCACCTGCAGTGGTTACTAATGTTCTAGCTTTGGTAGCTGTGGGGCACAATGCCGCTCTAACACTTTTTTATTCTCTTTGCAAGTGTCATGTTTCCAACAGCAAAATTGGCATCTCAAAACATGAGTGGATGTTATGGAGAGAGGCCGCTTGAGGCTGCAGCTGCACCAGAGTGGATATGGCCGGCGGGAACCCACAAGAACGGTAGCGCCGGTGGTGCCTTTGCTCAAATGGCCCTCTGATGCCAGCAGAAACGGAATCGCTCTGCTGTAATGAATGTCAGCATGGGCAGTTTCTTCTGGATGCTGTCGCCCAGGACAATCCAGAGAGAGCGAGTCATGTGTGCATTACTATGCATGAAAGTCTGTCGTTTTTTTATTTTTCTGCAGAAGGAATGAGAGCCGCCAGCCACTTAGTGGGGCAACTGCCACAGCAGAGAGATACAGCGTGTAGAGCCAGCAGATTATCACGTCCTACTCAGTGAATTAAGGATTTATTTCAACCAAAACAGAGTTGCTGATTGTTGGAACAGTGGGAAGACAAAAGGACTATTGGTTTTGGTGAGTTTTATTTTGTTTCTGTCCATTTGAATGAAGCAAGTTTTAGGATGCGTAAACAAGGCAATTAAGCCCGTCTTAGTTCAGTGTAGAAGAGAAACTCCAATTCAGAAGGTGTACGGTTGTACTCTTCTATTTAGGTGTAAGAATTTGTCCTTCATTGACATTTCGTGTGTTTATTTGGTTTATTTATCAGACGTAGTGAACTCGCCGTTCACGTGCAATGCACCCTGGTACTTATAGGCACAGCTAGCACTGCTCCGCAACAGAGAGAAAAACCTTTCTGGGTCAATACAGGACATAATTGTTCATTTTTATTTCTTCAGTGGACTACATTTACTAGCAGCACTGACTGGACATCCACATAAAAGGTGGCGAATTTTCCCTTTAATTCATTTATTTTGATAGACAAGAACTTATACTTTCACAACTTCTGTATTTCAGATGTCCTAAACTCACCTGAACCGTAGTGTTGAAGTCTTGCATGATCATTTTCCAGCTACTCATCTTACAGATGTTGAAAGGATCAAAACTGACGTCTTCAATCGGCAAAACCAGACTATCCACTCTGCACAAAACTTCATCAATGCCTTTTGGGTCACTGGTCACATTTTTTAGCTCTGGACCAAGGCTATTATATAACTCCTCCAAAATCTGCACAACACAAATCAGGAAGAACTCTTTCAAAAACCTGAGTCGCTTTTAATACATTCTCATGTTGAGTAGAGTGAGAGGCCAGTATTTGTGACGTCTGTGTGTATACAGACCTGCAAAATGTTGTAATAGTCCTGGCAGACGGAAGCCATGTGATCAGTCCTCTCAAACAGTGTCTTACGGTCAAATTCCCAGCGGTGAATCCTGCCTGATTTTTCAAGTTCAGCACGCACTTGGAAGTAGGATGACTTCCACAGGTCCAGGACCTGCTTAGCATCATGCACCTTGGATTTGGCCACTTCCCTCTTATCTCTGTCCAGGGCACAGCACATTGTTAAGCTATACTGAAACCCCAAAACAACCAATTCAAATAAAGGATTCTGACTGACTACAGCTGAGCAATATTGATCATTTTAAAATATAGTTAAACTTAAACTCCTGCTAAGCCCTAAGCCTCCAACGTAAAATTGAAACACATGTATATCTACACATACTTGAATAGCGTGTGGACATCAATTACTTGAGTCACACGTTGACACAGCTGCCAGGCGATACGCTTCATTAGAGGGACCATGCGCTCATTTGTGTTGTAGTAGCTAGAAATCATCCACACAATTTGCAGGCTGGACATCAAATCAGGGATGGTCTCCAGGAGTGCATTCAAATTTGCTACAGTACCCAGATTCTACAACAGACAATGTTCATTTTTAATATAAGTGAAGGTTAGGATAACAAAACAATTCTGTAGTCACAATTGAGATTTTTAGAAAATGTTCTTGGCAAGTGTGTTTTGGTAACCATCAGCTCTTGTCAGTCACACTGTTCAATCTTTTAACAGTGTGTCATAATATTTAGCAACTATGAATTGTAAAAATATGCAGCCTCACCATGAAGTGTCTTTCCATTGTGCTGAGGAAGCGTAAGTTATCATCGGACTCCGCGCTGTATTTCGTGAGTTCAACAACTGTTCCTTCCAGGGTCTGAACAATGCCTGCATCTGCTTTGGTCAGCACCTCCAGGATCTTGCAGACTACCGGCTGCTTGAGTTGCTCACTCAGACCATTCATGATGGATGCACGCTCCCGCCAAAAAGCTACCTCTGCCAAAGGGCCAGGGCCCTGGAGGAACATTAACACTGAATGTTTCACTTTGGCCTTTGGATATCATTCTGTACAGTATATTCTGATTGATTTCTTCTACATATCAGAAATACATTTTGAGCTGACAGTGATATCATTTATTGGTAACAAACCTGTGGCTCTTTGTTTTGCTGCAACTCAATAACAATGGTAATCTGAGTCTGCCAGTTCATCGCACACTGCTCCAGCTTCTCTACCATCTCTGGATTAGATAGCAGTACATCCACCTCCGGCTCCAGGTCGAGCTCAGGGATGTCCAGTCTATTCTCATCTGCGACAAGAAGCTGATCTTTAGATTGCACTGTTTGTTATGAACTAAGCATTAAAAACAAGCATGAGCAGTATATTAGAGACTTGTTTTTTCTCTATTTACCGACCCCAACAAAAAACTGAACTGATGTTCACGGGGGGGAATTCCAACAGGTCAACAGGTTGTTAATTATTCTGCAGATTTCAATAAAATCTTGACTTGTTTTTTTGAATGTCAAACAATGATAAATTCCTGAACAACAGTCTTTGGTCTATATCTAATAAATCAAACCTTGTATCTGAAGGCGTTGGATAGTTGTCTGGACCATGGCCGAATACTTGTACAACCTATTGAGCAACTCGTCACGAGTCGTGAGTTGCCCGCTTGACTTCACTGGACTCTTCTCTTCTTTCGCTCCACTGGTTTCCCCCCGAGGAGAAACTGCCCTGCTTTCATAACCTGCACCAGTTATCTTCATCTGGTGGGCAGTAATCAAGGGAATATACACCTGACAAGAGACGGAAAGAAAATATTCATCACATATTCTTTATTCAGAAAATCTAATGTTTTTAATATACATGGTTGATGGTGTCGTTTTTTTCTCGTTGTTGTATTAAGTTTTAGTCTGACTGTTTTTCATTTTACTTACATGGGCAAGTTTGTTCCGCAGCGCAGAAAGGGACTGTCCATTATCCTTACCAATGTCAAATAGCCTGGGCATCAGCTTAATGGCCTCTTTCATGTCCTTTGGTTCATGAACGGTCTCTATTTAAAACACAAATGACAATATTGATATTCTTTTACCTGCAATAAAGGCTTGAACATGATGTGTCACTTGGTCTTTTGTCCTGTAAGTGGAAACTGTTGATGTGTTACTAACATTAAGTATTTAGTTGCTATATTGATCTGAGAGCATTTTGACCGTTAAAACACGGTGAAGTTGAAAAGACGTTGAAAAGTGAAAGTTTTTTAGCCGACTATTTATAGACGTTGATTCAACGGTCACGTTTAGACCAGATATCAACTTGATTTCCAATACTGGCTTTCAACTGATAAATGTGGATGTGCTTTCTTAGTAAGCCTCTAAAATGATGATATATTATTATTAGCACAATGTACAGGATGGAAAATTGTAGTATTGCAAATCACGTTTAAATCTGGTCTAAGCGTGAACGTTAACTAGACGTTAACTAGACGTCAACGTCTACAAATAGTCGGCGAAAAAACGTTCACTTTTCAACCAATTCCAACGTCTGTTCAACGTCTGTTCAACGTCTGTTCAACGGGAAAATGCTCACTGGGTTATTGTAATGATCTGTCGTCTCACCCTTTGTGTTCCTCATGAAGTAGAACACGGTGGATTTCAGAAATCTCTCTGGGTATTCGTTTACTGCCACATGAAGCTCAATGTGATAGACCACTTGAACCTTGAAAACACAAAACCACAAATTACATGCAATTCCCTCTCCGTCAACAATACACAAATAAATGATTTCAAACACAGCCACAATGTGAAAGCGCTTTACAGGAGGATTTGGAGTTAAAATGTGATCTCACATGTGTGGGACTCTGTTCACTGCCTGAGGTCTTCTCTGGTCCACTTTGAGTCCTGGACTCCTTGTCAGGATCGGAAGAGTCTCCATCTCTCCTCCTTTCTGTGGTTGTGAACGTTTCAACTTCAATTTCTTCCTCTCTGATAGTTTTGAAAAACAGAAGACATGAGCTCGAGTCTTCCTCAGAGACAAAGTTCAAAAAGCTGGTGATCTTCTCCTCTTCCTCTCCATCTCCCCGGTCGAATAGTTCGCGGAAACAGTTGGAACCGTCCGCTATGTTGAACCCGGCTGAGACGCACTCTTGGATCCACTGCACTCGTACGTCGTTGTGGGCCATGTTCTTCAGTTAGTTAACATTGCGATACTGAAAATCATAAATTACTTTGTAATTAACGCGCGACTTCAAACGTTGTCGACATCACTTTACGGTTCCCAGTAACGTTAGCTTGAACTACTAACGGCAAGTTGCTCTGCTGCAGTTTATCGGTTTGACGTTGCCGCGGTAACCAACAAAAAGGTCCCGCGCCTACTGCTCGCGACCTTTGGATGAGAAAAGGGCTACGTTATGCCCAGAGTGATGACTGAAAGGCAGTTACCTGATCAGTCTGACGGTAGACTCTAACCGTTAGATGGACAACGTTACCAGTTAGGGGGAGCCAACTACATTAACACGCTTCGATTTTACCGAAGTAATAAATAAATAAAAATAGTAACTTGTGTTTCGATAGTTGTGTGTATTTTTTTTATGTAACAAAGCAAAACGAGACTACAAACTTAATGGCGTCCCGCCAGTGGGTTTTACATAGACAATGGATGAACATTGTAACCATCATTTATAGTTTTAGTTTTCATCAACGAGGTTCTGCAGAGTAACACATAGCCCACTTATCAAAACAAAGGTGCTTTGAACAACGGTCAGGCTATTTCCCATCCTGGGCTGAACGCCTGCAAACAAAATGTAGCTGCTTGAAGAGCGACAAACGTCTTGGTGTAGTTCCATGAAACTTTTCTAAACTCATACAATAAGGAATGCAGTTAAAGGCTTTCACGAAGAAATATATATAACTCAAACAAATCCAATTTATTATTGACATGACAATGGTTTTCTCAAAAGAATTGGAACATGAGTGTGTGTCAATGAAAAGAGATGATTCTTCATATTAAAACGAATGCTGAGTTTAGGGCTGCATTAGAAGAAAGCACAATACCCCTTCAACCAACCCATACAACATTTTAAAGTTAACTACTTAGGAAAATAATTACTGATCAACTGTTACTCGCCCTAATAAAACATTGACTGGCATTGTGTAACATATTGTATACGATTTAATACAGCCTGGGCATGGCGTTACTTATAAATAAAGAATCTTTCAAAGTAAAGGCTCCCGCCAGCAGAGGTGAGTCAACAAATGAGTGGAATGTTACATTGGTCAGTAAGTGACAGATGCATAGGCAGCACTGTGAATGCATACAAGTAAAAATCATATCCCCATCAACATTCATTTTTAATTCTGATACATCTTTAAAATACAATAAATTAAAAAATAATTCTGTAAAAGTATATACACATCACAATCCTGCCCGAGCACTTTTCAATACTAACAAGTCAAGATCCTCAGCACTGTTTTGTTACCACACAGGGAGACAGAAAAGAGACAGTATGTTGTCATTTGGTTGTACTTCTGTAAGGCACTCCGTGCAACAAAAGGTTGAGCAAGAGCAGGTGGCCCACTATATGAAAACCAGATCAGGAAATACAATAATATATTTTTTTTCTTAAAAATGTGGATGTTATTACTCCTAACTTACCTTATACTAAAATAATGTTTCTTTTACTTAATTATTTGAAGTTTGGCAGATGTGGTTTTCCAAACAATCAACATCAACAACTGTTACCAATAATGCTTCATTAGAAAATTGAAGGTTTTAGGGATATGGGGTACACTTTGATTTGGAACCTCACATTTCAACCTGCAGTGAAAATGTAAATGAGTGCAAACTGATCAAGGTTACATACATGAGCAATAAGAAAACATTTCTCAACAGTACACTCTAGTGTCTGCATGTTTTAAACTGTTGGGAGGGCAGTGCCTTTCAGTCCAGTCCAAGTCTGTGAAGCCAACTATAGAATTTCTTAACATAACACATTATAAAAAGATGACAAGAAGAATCATAATCTCCTCATGACTTCTCTAGAATGTGTCTTTATCAGCACAGGCCTTTTTGCTCGGTTTACCACCTACCACTATCGTCAGATAGTCCCTTCACAGTAAGCCATGCTGCTCAAAGCTGGAGGGCAAGAGAGAGAAGGAAAAGGGGCAAAACTTCACTCCAGTCCCACTGTAGAATTTATTCTGAAACTCCACCCTGAGGAAGAAACAAGCAGCTGCTATGAATATAAAACACTCGGATCATGCTGAGAACATTGGCCCCATCGGGGACAAAAGTACTTTTGAGGTTGTTGTCGTTATCTTACCAGTGCAGCCGGAGAGCATGAAGGAATGCAGACAGACCCTCCATCACCAAGAGGATGGTAACAGTAAGAACGGCAAACAGGCCAAACACAGGCACCAGGAATAAAACTCCGAGACGGGTGTCCATTCGTAGTGCTACTCGCATCACCATGGCCCACAGCACCTCTGATAGCTCTGTGAAAGCACAGAAATGCACGGGGGGGTGTCTTCAGGCATAGGAATACACATTCACAAAGGAAACATGAGCAGGCTGCAGTGGGAACTGTGTCCATGCTTTTAACATCACAAAACCTCTGTCTAAAGCTACTCGAGTTCTCAATACCTTTGTACACTCACTATGTGTTCAGTGTGTGCTTGTAGAGGTTTGAAGGAGGTTTCACTGCAAACCATCATACTCACGGGCATGTGCCAGACTCAGAGCCCAGAGCCTCAGGTAGGAGGCTGTGTTGGAGACGCAACCCAGACAATACTCTATGGTGTGGATGGCCTGATGCAGCAGCTCATCGGCAAAGTCAAACTGTCACAACAAAACAAAACTCACAATCATAGTCGGAAAACCAGTCAAACATAACAACGGTTGCTGGAAGTTTAATATTAACGGGTAACTATGCAGTTGTTTCGCTGTGCTGACCTCCTCTGTCTGGCGCTCTCCACTCGTGGAGAGATCGCTATGACTGCTGCCCTCCTCCATGTCCTGAGCCCTCATCAGGTACAGCTCCTCTTCACTGTTACGCCGCACACGCTCGTATCCCTGAGAACACACAAAGCAGCGTGTAACGAGTCGACAATTCTGTCTGATATCAAGGCAACAAATATTTGGAAACATATTTCACCATTTCAAAGCCTCACCCTGTACATTCCTGGGCGGTGGTTTCCATTGCGAAGCCAATGAAGGTAGACGGGTTTCCCCAGGAGCAACACGGGCACGGAGAGAACCGCAATGACCACCAGAAATACCTGCAGGCCAGTCTGGAAGAATCAAGACAACATTGTTATGATCTGTCTCAGTGACATCTGAAGTGTATTAAAGCTAATCTGTGTAGTACGAACAGAGACATACGTTTATTTCAATTGTCACATACATGAATCTTGACCCCTGCATTTAACCCGTCCTAAGCATTTTTAGAAGCAGTGGTCTGCTGTGAAGCGACTCGAGGAGATTTCTACATGCAGGAGAAGCCAGGGATCAAACCACCAACCTATGATAAAAGGATGAGCCACTCTACCTACTGAGTCACACCCTTTCTATTAGCGTCTCACCTGCCCCGGATAGAGGGGCTGCAATGCATCACCCTGCATGAGGAACATGTTGATGAAGTGGATGAGGATGCTTGGAGCATGTCTGGAGTCCTTCGCAGTGAAGACCAGCCACTTGTAGATGATCATAAACACCAGATAGCCAAACAGACACAGCAGGAACAGAAGCTCGGGGAGAAACACCAAGTACAGGTTGTGCTTCTTCCTAAAGTGCCTGTTTACAAAAATAAAGCAGGCGATTAGAAACTGTAACATCCAACACTAGATCATATACAAGTCAATACTTACAAGTGATTATAAGTGCTGAGGATGACCCCGAAGCTCATGTGTATGACGCCCAATATCACTGACATCTTCATCTTATAGGAGTTGAGAAATGTAAGGCGGTTGGTTGCCAAGTTCCAAATCTGTGCAAGGGAAAGATGACATCAAATCCAGAATTTGTTCTTGTTTTTTTATAAAAAATGATCAAAAATACAAAAAGTACAACAAGAACAACTGTCAGCTCCTTGGTTTTGCCACCACTGAGCAACAGTTTGTTCTCTGAGCACATGCTGGTGGAATTTAGCTAAAACAGATCTGAGGTTTGTTGGATTTAAATCACCAGATAAAATAAAAATACAATCCTGTTGTTTTGTCATGCGTCTGCTGATTTTGATAGTCCTTGTTGTTAATATACTAATATATTAGTATTAGAACATTACGGTACGATGGTCTCAACTCTTGGTTCAAGAGTTTGTTTTCAAATCATTCATTTATACTTTTTCGCTTACAAACAACCAAACACACATACATATATTCCCTTCAACCACAATCAGCAGGACAACTGACACATCATGCGCAGATTTAGTTTTCTTTGGGACTTACTCTGCCATGTCTCGTTTCATCACCCAAATCAACACACGAACTTCCTAGTAAACAAACGTGCACCTCTTCCCCCTCCCACCTCGACTGAAATCTGATCTCCTTCCCTTTCCGGCCTCGACTTTGCAGCACGTTGTGCACGGCCTGTCGGACACTAGTGGCTCCGTTAGTCTATATACAAACAAACACTACATTATGTTAATCACGTTGTCATATTGCTTATTACTATGCAATACTAATTGGATTTAGCGCCATGACACCACCGGCACATTTTGCTGATGTAGGCTAAACGTGTCATGATGACAAATGCCGGATCAGAGTTTACATAACATGAAACCGGTTTAACTCGTACACCGGCAAAATCTACTTTAAGTGCGCATGTCCTGGTGAAACGTTTACTGTGATTGGGAGTATGGTGAGAGCTTTTTGAAACCACCACAAGGATTAGAGGCAATGATAACATCTATCAGGTATTATATGACAAATCATGTCTTTCATGATGACTAGTCTACTCACCGGGTCAATGCCCAGAGGATACGGTCCGTTGAAAACTCCCGTGACATTTGGATCCAGAGTGAGAAAACGGTTCCCACCGATATCACCATTCCTTACAGAGCACAGAAGAACACCAGTGTGTTAAAAGTAGGTCGTCGTGGAACAAATTCACAACAGTCATCTTATCTCTACATCTTCAAACACATATATTAGGTTGTTCACAACATTCCTTCGTCGTGAAGTACTCACTTCCACACCTCGGCTCTGAACATGGCCGACACATTCCATCCGGAACCAAAGATGTTCAGGGACTTTGAGAAACAGTCATTGTATATAAGGCCGGTGTAGATGGAGAACAGGCCCATCAACAGGATGATATAACGCCCCTCAAAGAACGTGTTCCAGATCTGCAAATAGACGTCAAATCACTCACTTAACACACACACACACACTGCATGACACACGAATGAGTATCAGGTAAAAACTTTGCTCACCTCGTTCCTGGTGTTTTTAAGTTTGCGGTTGTTCTCGTACAGCACCATCCAGAGAGCAAACAGAGCCATGATGACGCCATGACCCAGATCCCCAAACATCACAGCGAACAGGAACGGGAAAGTGATGATTGTGAAAGGAGCTGCAAATGAGAAGGAGAAGAAGAAAACAAATCTAGATGAGTGAGCTTCAAACATATTTTATAAACTGTAACAAAATAAAATGTTACGGACATAAAGACAACAGGATATCAATCAGTGTAGCGTGAACTCGACCCAAACACACAAGAGGGAGTATTACACAGTTACAATAAAAGGATCTTTTCTTCAAAAGGCTGTTATGCAACACATTCATGTTACATCCTTTCAAAAAATTAATTCACAGAATCCAAAGGCTCCCACTCACCAGGGTTAACCTCTCTGTAATTGCCCACTCCATAAGCGTCCACAATGTTCTGGAAGCCAGAGGTTAGTTTGTTGGTCTTTATCAGAGTGGGGGGAGTGTCATTGGTGGGGATGCGATTGACAAAGGAGGGAACAGTCGCTCCGCTTTTTCTCTGAAATATCAACGGCAAATCAAAATGTCAGCATGTTTTCAGATATGAATAAATAACTAAACAAGAAGAAAAGGATTTAATGACCCTTTGTGGTTCAACAGTTTTGGCATAACGTAAATCAGTGGAGAGCCAGGTGTGGCTCTGTGATAAATAATCCTCTGAAGGAACAGTTATTCACATTGGTACATCTTTTTATCCCAAATATAGTCTGTCCTATGCAGCCTGCAGCAGAATGACCAGTGGCCATTCAGCACCCTTCCCTTTGGTCAAACTCAAGAGGGAAACATTAAAGCAATGTTTAATTCAGCACTTGCATTTATGATAACAATACTCCAGTTCATGAAGCAACTACCCCGGCTACTGAAACAGAAAAAGAAAGTCTGTCGTGAAGTAAAGAAGGGTTTCCTCACCGATCCTTCTTCTAGGGCTCTCCGCAGCGTGGGGATGTCATCGACAGGACACCAAACCTCAGCGATCAGACACTTGTTGGTAACATCAAAACTACACAGATTGAGAATATAGTAGATGGCCTTCATCTTCTTGACCTGGAGGACCCAGGTGTAGATGGATTCTGAGGCCTTAATCAAGACCTGTTTCAGGTAGTCCTCTGTCCTGTGAAGTACCTACAGAAGGTTAGAGATAAACAGGGCTCTGAGTGAGGTACAACGCACAACAGATATTCAAACGTTCAAAAAAAGAAAAAGTTTACAAACCTTGACATTTTTTTATAAATGTATATGATTGTGTATTGAACAGAGAGAAATAAACACAAAGTGCTTCGTGTGTGACTTTGAAGAGACAAAGAGCAGAGAAACAGTCGGGATCAGGGAGGGGCTGAAAATAAAACGCATGAAAGAGGGGAGAGAAAAAAAAAAAAAAAAAAAAGCTCAACTTTCAGCTGAGGTCTCATGTTGATCATGTGCTACAGGGCTTTGAGACACCAACTGATTCACTCTACAGACCCAGTAAAAGGAATCCTTGATAGCTTAACTGTAATTCAGTGAAAACTAAATTTTCTCAAAGCTTGTTTTGAAACATAAACTCCACCACCAGGAAAAAAAAAAAACAGCTGGAGAGCTCATATTTGAAATGATCTAGCTTATACTTTAACAAAGATGATGGCAAACACATGTAATGTAAGCCTTAGTGAATGACAAAGAGAGAAAAACAGGAAGAGTGATTGAACATCTAGATAATTAGATACTAGACAATAGACATACTGTGTGCAGGTCCTGAATGCGAGTTCTTAGTCCTTCCACAACATCATTCCTCTCCTCATTGCTACTGGGATAAGGATACACGTGACAGTGGTAGCTATGGAGGGAGAAAGTACGTTATTCATTCATTACAACTATAACTAAAAAACACATGAACAACAGGTATAAGCCACTGTCTGCCATTAAACCACGAGACAAAGTATTGTGGAATAATTACCAGTCACAGATCTTCTTCACTTTCTGACCGACCTGGTCTCCCCAGTAGGAGATTAAGAACACCACAGTCTTGGTCAGCTCCCTCTGCACACAGAGAATGAGAGGAAGTGTGTAAATCACTGATAAGACCCAGATGCTCATCGATAATAAAAAAGGAAGCGTCAATTTGGGCACGTTTTCAAGTGATGGTTACATTTTTCTGGGTATTTCAGAAAAATGAACTGAAGAGTTCATTCTTGATTTAGGTACAGCCCCATTGCAACTCAAAGTGTGTATGTTTCTGCCATAATATTTTATAGTACTGATATTGTTACCGGTGTGAAAATAACTGATGTTAATCAAGGCATGTTAATGTGCGAGTCCCTCTGCTGTTTTCTAAATATTAAGTATGATTTTACAAGCAGACTGTTCACACCGTGGGTTCGCTGGCAGGTTTCAAGGCACCCTATAGAGACTTTAAATCTTCATTTTATTTTCAGTTTTCTCCAGATTTGCCGGTCTGAAAAACGCCCTTTCAGTGTCAGAACGTATCGGCCGATACCCAAAGCTTTGGCTTCAGGTTTGGGTATCGGAGTGAAAATGTTGGATTGGTGCATCCCTAGTACAGATACAGAAGTTAAGATGCAATCGGTCATTACAAGCATTTCCTAGATGAGGCAAAAAAGTGTATTAATTAAAATAAGTTTACGATTGTAAATCGAGAACCCAACTTAGGAAGTGAGATACAGACATAATAAGTACTTCATGCAGTGGTGTCTTCTGCCTTCCTTGATGATATTCTAATATATTCTGAAGAAAATACCAGCGTCACTGTCACAGCTAGTAGCAATACTAGCCACATGCTACTGTGGCTGTAGTTCTGAAGGAAACTTCCCGTGCCAGCTTCATGTTTACTTCAACGGAGGAGCAATAGAAAGCATCCTGACTGGAAACACTATAAACTGCCATGGGATGTACATGGCCCAGGACAGGAGGGCTCTACAGCAGGTGAATAAAACCACCCACAACATCATTGTTACCCATCTACCGAGCATCAGGGATATTGGTGAAGAGCCCAAAAGATGTTAAAAGACAAAACCCACCCCAGCCACAGCCTGTTCACCCCGCTGCCATCTGGCAAGAGATACAGAAGTGTCTTCTTTCCTCAGGCTGCGAGACTCCTTTGTTCATCCTCCACCCCCATCGTATAACAATAAAACTTGTTTTTTTTGTCTTTTTATTATGTAGTAAAACGGGACTACAAACTGCATTTCATTGTGCAATGACAATAAATTAACCTTGTACAATTGTAAATAGACTTTAGCACAAATGGTGGACAAAGTTAGCGTTGAAAAACCTACCGTATCAGGATCTTCCAAATACTCGTCCACCTCAGCGTAGCTGAGGATGGTGTAGCCTTTACACACTCGCCACAGCATCCGCTCAAAGGCCCCGATCTTTGTCCTCTTGATGAGCCCAGAAATGAAACTGCAAGAGGAGGAGAAGGGCATTCACAAACAGCCTCACATATGTGCCTACATATGAACTTTAAATGTAACGTTTAATACAAAATATCACAATAATGACATCACAATAGTCTCAAGAAAATAATATAATTAAAAATGACTTAAAAAATGTTTTGTGTTGCTTTTGATAATATATTTCTAAACTCCTAAAGTCTTCTTTCATGCCATCACAAAAGAAAAACTTTTCTATGAAATATGTTAAAATATTATTGTTCCCTCACACCATTTCATTATGAAGTCTTGCTTACACAAACATATTCACACAGAGTTAAACTCCAGAGTTCCAATGGTTATCTGGGTAAACTAATGAGCTGGGAATGAGGGAGACCAAACACAAACGTAAACGTAATGCTGATATGACCAGCATCAGTTTGACCCTCACCCAAGTCTGGCTCCGAGCCTCTGCATGCTGCTGTAGTCCATCATTGTGTCTTTTTCCAGGAAGGGAAACTCCTCGTACTGAACTCGTAGGGGCTCTCGCTAAAAGTAAAGACAAGATGCCAGGCGGGTAAAAAAAACAAAAACAAATCAAGGACCAGATTATAATTGCCATATCATGAAAAAATGTGTTCGCTCTTTTACAAGCAAGATGGAAAGGTGTGTGTAAAGAATCCAGCTACAGAATGACATACTAACCTCTGATGATTTCTGTACAAAGTTGCGGCTGATGCGCAGCATGTGTGTGTACTCGGTCAGCTCCAGCAGATTCCTCTGCAGCTTCTCTTTGTTCCTGGTGACTTCTCCTAACTCTAATTCTAGCCTCTGCAGCTGCTCCTGTGAACACACACAAAGACACCCAGTGATAACTGGCATTACAGCCATAATAGTAATCATCATAAAATAAATTTCAGATTAAATCTACAGATTTTACACAGACTAGAGCAGAACAAAGTAAGATCCAGTGTTCTGCAGAGAGAAAGTACTCCACTACATTATTTTAGTTGCAGTGGCATTAACTCAACCCGCATTCAAAAGCTCTCCAGGAAAACTGCAATCAACATATATAAATATATAAATGATGCTCCATGAGAAAGCAACTAACCATTATAGCCATGACATGCTTGGGTAAAGGAGCCATTGGGTTCACATCTCCTTCTGGCAGTGAGATGTCTGCTTTCTTGACTTCCCTCAGAAGGTATCCTGTTAAAAATGAAGAGCAAACTTTCTAAGACACAAACATCTATTCAGAGCCTCCAAATACCAAGGCCAGCCTTTAATACAAACACTGGATCTAAAGCAAAGTGGGACAGTGGGCTAGTCTCTTCTCCTAATCTAATAATTTAGTTAGTTAGTTAAGTTAAGGCATGGCATTCATCTAAAACCAGCTGACATTTCTCATGACTGTAGGGTCGCTGGCTCAATGAAAGTTTCTACTGAGGCTACTTGCCCGTCTGCTTCGCTTCTTCAGTCCTATCACAGCTTTGTCTTAACCATGACTACAACTACACCTCAATGAATAGACACCTTTACTGGCAAACTGCATATCAAAGATCAAGATATCCTTACCCAGGATCCTCTCCATCTCTTCACATTTTTTAATCTCGTTGACATGTTTCCGCTGGAAGGCGTTAACACTGGGATTGAGCTGAAACAGTTTCGAGAAACATTTCAAGTCAAACGATGCATGATTACCAATCCTCATGCCCACGTGTCATTGATGCTGTGTGAACCAAACACATACAGTTGTGTGAAAAAGTGTTTGCCCCCTTCCTGATTTCTTATTTTTTTGATTGCCCCCTAAACCTAATAACTGGTTGGGCCACCCTTAGCAGCAACAACTGCAATCAAGCGTTTGCGATAACTGGCAATGAGTCTTTTACAGCGCTGTAGAGGAATTTTGGCCCACTCATCTTTGCAGAATTGTTGTAATTCAGCCACATTGGAGGGGTTTCGAGCATGAACCGCCTTTTTAAGGTCATGCCACAGCACCTCAATCGGATTCAGGTCGGGACTTTGACTAGGCCACTCCAAAGTCTTCATTTTGTTTTTCTTAAGCCATTCAGAGGTGGACTTGCTGGTGTGTTTTGGATCATTGTCCTGCTGCAGAACCCAAGTGCGCTTCAGCTTGAGGTCACGAACAGATGGCCGGACATTCTCCTTCAGGATTTTTTGGTAGACAGCAGAATTCATGGTTCCATTTACCACAGCAAGTCTTCCAGGTCCTGAAGCAGCAAAACAGCCCCAGACCATCACACTACCACCACCATATTTTACTGTTGGTATGATGTTCCTTTTCTGAAATGCCGTGTTACTGTTACGCCAGATGTAATGGGACATACACCTTCCAAAAAGTTCAACTTTTGTCTCGTCAGTCCACAGAGTATTTTCCCAAAAGTCTTGGGGATCATCAAGATGTTTTCTGGCAAAACTGAGACGAGCATTTATGTTCTTTTTGCTCAGCAGTGGTTTTCGTCTTGGAACTCTGCCATGCAGGCCATTTTTGCCCAGTCTCTTTCTTATGGTGGAGTCATGAACACTGACCTTAATTGAGGCAAGTGAGGCCTGCAGTTCTCTGGATGTTGTTCTGGGGTCTTTTGTGACCTCTTGGATGAGTCGTCGCTGCGCTCTTGGGGTAATTTTGGTCGGCCGGCCACTCCTGGGAAGGTTCACCACTGTTCCATGTTTTCGCCATTTGTGGATAATGGCTCTCACTGTGGTTCGCTGGAGTCCCAAAGCTTTAGAAATGGCTTTGTAAACTTTTCCAGACTGATAGATCTCAATTACTTTGTTTCTCATTTGTTCCTGAATTTCTTTGGATCGCAGCATGATGTCTAGCTTTTGAGGATATTTTGGTCTACCTCACTTTGTCAGGCAGGTCCTATTTAAGTGATTTCTTGATTGAGAACAGGTGTGGCAGTAATCAGGAAACTGATTAATTGATTATCAACATAGATAACGATAAATGTAATGGTTGACAACTAATCTAGTAATCGTTGCAGCCAGGTGTAAATAGGATAGCTATGACTTCCTTCTCTAAGTTACAAGAAGAAAATAGCCACATCTGCTTTCATATGAAGTATAATTCTTTAGACTTAGGTGCACTTTGTCGAGTGCTTTCGATGTTTGCAAACTCAGCAGTAAGTTTCAAAGTGAGACATTACTTTGTTTAAGGAGATCACAGTTTGTCTTTTTCGGGACTTACGTCTCTGAACTCCACGAGCCCCAGCTCTCCCAGTTCACTGATGCAGTCGTACGCTGACCCGGACTGTAGGAACAGTTGAGCCAGACACATCTCCTCACCGCGGAGCAGAGAGCTCATGTTGACAGCTCGGATAGTTCACCTACCTGCTGACGGTGAGCCGACGGGGCTAATCTTAGCAAGCTAACTAATGCGGCTTCTCTAAATTGTAGCACATTAAGGGCGATTAGTCAAAGTCCTGGTTCGTGCTTTTAACGCTGTAGCTCCGGTGATGATACAATGATTGACTTGCATAACGCTGACTTCAGATAGCTAACGTTACCGACGCGGCTGAGGCTGTTCCTGCTAGCTAAAGGGCTAACTTAGCAGCTGTGTCTTTAACTCTTGGAAAAAAAAACTTGTTTCGAGAAAGTTGAATCTGAAATAGTGACTCAACCGGTATTGAGACCGCTAACGTAACATATTCAATCATGTAGTCGCGACTCATCTGCTGGTTTATGAAGTATTTACTTCTCTTATCATATCCATGGTACTCCACGTCACTTGTCTAACGTTAACTGTTGAATACAATCAACTTCCACAGTTCCTCAGCAGTGGATGTAGCTTTGACCAATCACCGCCGCCCCCTGGAGTCTGCGCACTACACGTTTCCTCTCTGCGTATGAGAGCCCTCAACGCAGTCTGAAGGCGAAGATAAACACATGCTTGATTGATAGTTTACATAAATAGACAACGCAGTCTGAAGGCGAAGATAAACACATGCTTGATTGATAGTTTACATAAATAGACAGTCAGACCTAAATAAGCCTAGCAGTCTGAACAGGCTATATTACAAAAAACAAAAGTATTCATGGTCCAGTAACTGTTTACCATAGTCCTGAGACTAATTTAAAAAGGTGTGTAAAACACTGCACAAGTATGTGGAATTTTTTCGTGAATAATCTTCTCAAGGATGATGTTAGTTGTCATTAATGACACAATATCTTATTATTCTGTAAATATTTTTCTGGTACTCTGCAGGACTAAACCCTTATATTATCACGGCTAGATCAACCTATGACGGGGGACCGGTAAAAAAACATTTAAAGACCAAGTTTGAGAAAACAAAAAAAAAAGTGGAAATGAGGGAGAACAAGGAAATAAGACAGATGAGATACACGTTAATCTAATAGCACCATTGAGTTGGATTAAATATTGGGTTATTCAAACCTATCAAAACGAATGTTGATGTTGTGATCGAAAGTATGAGGGATTGAGCCTAAAAACAAGTCATAAAAAAAATATTTTTATTACAAAATTGTGCACCAATTCAACAATTTTCAGTCTACAAACATATAACCATCTCAAAACCATATTATTATATAAAGTATCTGATGTAAAAAGGTGTATTTACATTTCAGTGACATTTAAATACATCCTCTTGGTTAGCCTCTCACTCTCCCAGGGTTTTAGAGTGCGACACTAGGTCCATGCCTGTCGGATCTGTCTCCACGGAGTCCCAAGAATCGAGGCGGTGATAAAGAAGAAAACTAAGATGAGGCCCTTCGCCAGTGACTGAGAATATGGCTCACCTGGGGAGGATAAAAGGTGAAATAAGTCAGTAATGGTACCGTCAGGATCTATTTTCATACGTAAGCAGTGATTCTCCCAGAAATGTTTCAGAGCTGTAGTTCCAATTTAGTGAATGATGAACTACAAGACACAAATAAACACTAGACAGTTTACCTAGGACTAGATAAAGGCCCACCTGTGTAATACTTTGTGATGGGAAAGGCGAGCTCAGGCCAACACACATCATTCCTGTTACAGTCATACTCTGTAAAGTTGACCTGGAACCTGGAGTAAAGAAGAAAAAAAACATCACGCTCTAGGTTAGAATCAGTCAGGCAGCTCATAGATACGGTAGTTGTTTTGGGCTCAAGTTAACAACTCTCTTCAGAAAGGTCCATCTTGCCTGGTTTCTGGTGGTCCTGTGTTGATGGGAACGTCAGTAAAGGTGACTGAGGAGGTGATGGGGAACAACTTAGTCTCTAATGGGTCCATACACGGAGAGACATCCCCTCCTCCACAATCCAGTGCCCAGTGGGACAGGCTGTAGCTACACATGGCCAAAATAAGATCCATGTTTTACATCGACTTATAATACTAATGGAAATGAGGACACATGGTGACCTAGAATGATTAACGGCTGCAGTGAAAATGCAATTTACACTGTGCATTTCGATGAGTATACACACCTGATTTGCAAAACATGGATATTCCTTTGAGGTATGCCTTCTACCATGCCGGTGATAAGACTCCAAACATGGATATGCTGGTGAGATGGAATCCCATGGCACGAACTTGTGGTGTCTTCCATAGTGGTGCTTGAGTTCAGTGTCACATCTGGAATTCATAGGTTTGTGTAACATGTCGTTAGAACGTAAATAAGAAGTATCAGAAATACGCCACAGCAAAAAGATATCTATCTATCTATCTATCTATCTAGATATTCAGATATCTATCTATCTATCCATCCATCTATATATATATATGAACTGTACAAAAATAAATCTTTGCACAAATTGTTTCTTGGCTTCTACTTACAGCTAATGTTCACCCAGTCTGTCATTGTTAGAGGATCTGGATTTCCACTCTTTGCCACATACGTGGCTGTAATCAAAGCAGCCTGGAGAGAAGCAACAGCCTCTCTGAAAGGGGAAAATACATTATATTTGAGTTCAACACAAATACCTAATGGATGAAAACATGAGCTCATGCTGAGCTACTGACCTCAGGAGATCACACTGAGTCAGATTCTGTCGGCTGACAGGGAGCAGACATCCAGATGTTGAATTCTCCCCAAACAGAACTGGTTTCATCTCAGCAGTGGAGCAAAGTCCATCACTCACTGTTACCCACATCAGAAAATGATGTCGTCTTTTAGTCAACTTGTTTTGGTTGAAATATACATAATTCATCATTACACTAAATGCAGTGAGCCAATAGTCCACAACATGTCTTAATGGGTTTTACCTGGTTTCCAAACATTAATTGACGTCCTCTGTACTGAGCCTGTATTATTGTCCAACGTGTCCAGAGTTCCAGCAATAACAGGCCTTCCCACCTGATAACCTGTCATTTAAAGTGTTTGCGTGTTACCCACTGTAACAGGCCCTGTGAACTATTTTCTTCAAAACAATTCACTTCAGCAACATTTCTCAGGACTACGTATTTTATCTTGCTCTCACCTGGATTTCCCGAGTTGGGTTCACCCATTAGTTTTCCATTTAGAAACACGGCAGAATACCTTGTAGTTAACGCCACTGTTCGGGAGACAAAAAAGCAGAAATTAGCCTAAACAATATCAAACATATCTATTAACTATGATTGGTTATCAGCCAAATCATGGGCAAGCGTTATGGGCACTTACCACTTGTATTTAAAGTGATCGCCCCAACGATGTGAGTCACTGTGATACTTGTGATGCCATTTCCTTTCCAGTAGAATTTGTAATCCAGTGCTAAGGTCACGCTCTCACATACCAGCCCCTCATCTTCAGAGAAATACAAACAAGTTTCAATATTTAGGTTAACCGTCAGTTTAAGGTGTTTTAGTAATGATATGTTGTTCTCCGTACCTGATGTGGCATCTGTGCTTGAAATAAACTGACTCATGTCAATGGCCACTTCATCAATTACATCCACTACAACATCACCTGGAATACATGCAAAAAAGAAAAGAGATTGAAGGCACATGCATTCAAAGAGCTGCAGAACGTATCAACATACAGTGTGTTTAGCAGGTAATACAAACCCCCTTGCCCATTCTTCACTGTAATACTCAGATCTGTTGGTCGTGTCTGGAAGGGAAATCCAGTTGGACAGGAGCGTAGCACAGTTACACACTTGACTTTGAAATTTTTCAGAAATGCTACAGGAGCACTGTTTACACACTGCCCGAGCACCTTCTGTGGAACAGAAATATAAAAGGCATTAGTGATTACTGCTC
This sequence comes from Anarrhichthys ocellatus, assembly GCF_004355925.1. Taxonomy (NCBI): domain Eukaryota; kingdom Metazoa; phylum Chordata; class Actinopteri; order Perciformes; family Anarhichadidae; genus Anarrhichthys; species Anarrhichthys ocellatus. The sequence goes on from NW_022280047.1 coordinate 7,248,409, forward strand.
TAAAAAAAGAATTATTAAAAAAACAACATACACACAACTAACCTGTGGAATAGTGAAGTACTTTTCATTGAATGAGAAAATGGGACTTCCTTGAATATAAGCAGTAACTGGCAGTGGAGCTGACAACACAGGGCTTTGGAAGGATGGGCCAGGTTTAGATGTGCTATACAAGTTAAAGGACAAAAGATCAATGATGAAAACATGACACAAAAATACATAAATTAACAAAACAATACAAAAATATAACATATATTCAATCATTTCTCACATTTTGTTCCCCTGGTAAAAGAGCCCAAGGTAAGGGTTGTTTTCAGGTGGAGAATTGACACATAAAAATGGAAACCAATCTGGGGAGTTTTCAGAGGACTGCACAGAGCACTGATAACCTGGAGCAGGAGAGGCCTGTCCACCAAAGGGCCCGGGGAGACAGTGGGAAACAAACAGCTTCAACTCTTCAATGGAGCATTCCTGTTAAGAGTGGAAGACAAATCGGTCATTGTTGATTAATACAGAAGGAAATACATGTGTCAAAAACGCACTGTTCTCTTGTGAAAATAAAGTATGGCAACGATGTAAATACCTTGTCACAGCAGCAGCGTACATCGCAAGCTCTGAATGTGAGGTCACAGGGACAAGAGCCCAGGGGTTGGTACACTTGGTTTGGAATGACTGTTTTATTATCTGAAATGGATAGGAGATTTATATCTATTACAAAAGTGGAACTCTCCGAGTGCTTACATCCTGTATGAAAGCCCATTATTAATGAGTTAAGTTTCATTTGAATCACCAGATCCAGCATTCGCAGGAACCAACAGGGCGTGTATCTTGGCCTGGATCAGCAGTGAGGCCTGAGGTGTGCTGCCCACACAGGCAGACACCTGAAGGGTCTCCAGGACACACAGGGGCTTTGGACAGCAGTCTGTGTCCGTCTCATTGTCACCACACAATCGCAGATTTTTTTCCAGTCTCAGCTGAACCCGAACTGCGGTCTGGGGCACCAAATGAAACAAACATGAAGAAAAGTGGATGGACACACTATCAGCTCTATAGTGTTTGGCGGTTTGTATTAGATTAAACCCTGTCTAACTGTACCTTACTAAAGCATTATTTAAATTTCCGTGAATATAATGTAAAAGTTCAGTGTAAGGACAGCTTTTTCTCACCTTTCCCACCTGCTCCGTTGTGAGCACCCACTCAGTTAAATCACTTCTACATGATGGAGAACCAATGTGTCCTGTAAAAGAAAACAAACCATAACCAACCACCTAAATCTGGCCAAACAAACATTACACAATCACAGTGCAGCCACACCTTTGCCTTCCTTCTCGTTTTTGTCAGCCCCTGAAACGTTAAACGTTTAACGTTACCTGTTGTATTAACGTTACCTGTTGTATTAGATGGATATACTGATCTCACATTCAGAGAAATGTCCGACGTGTGTCCCAGCAGAAGGGCAGTGACAATTGGTCCAGTTGCAGTAAGATGTGATGGTTGGAAAACTGTTTAAAAACCGTCAACATTTCTGTTTACTGCTTCACATGTTAGCTTCATAAAATGATTTAATGCGTAACACAACTCAACGGACGTTAGCACGATTGTCTTCTAGCTTTTGGCTACTACTCGCGTTAGCTAGGTGTGGTTAGGTTACGTCAACATTAGCTATTTTAATGTAAATCTGAATGAATTGTGCTTAGAGCGTTATGTATAGTAAGGTCTTACCGACAGTGTTTTGCGTGTGAGTCAAGGCGATGAAGAGTATAACACAGGTAACTTGGCGTGAAATGAATACACGGGAAAGGACCATATCAAGCACGTTAGCCATTTGGTTAAAGTCAGATTATAAAGGCGACATATTTGTAAACTGTTAGCGATGTCTTGGCAACCCAGATTTTAAACCAATCACCGCCTAGAAAAGTTCTTCTTCTGGGGAAACAGGAGAAACAAATGCATATTTAAATGCTCTTCAGCGACCCCATCTGGTGTGGAGTAGTAGATGCAACTACAGCCACACAATAGTTAGAATCCTTTAAATACTGTGCACAAGAAAACAGCTTACAACATGACGACTCACCAAGTCGTCATGTTGTCAATTCAAGATGTTATTTTCAATTAGATTTTTACAATTGTGCATGTCAGTGCTCCTATCAACAAATACAATTATTATAAAAAAGGTGGGGGGAGTCCAGTCATAACAGAGCCAGCGCCTGTAAAGCAAAGGCCGCACAATGGCTGCGAGACTGTGTCCCACAACAGAATGGGATGATCTTAATGTTTGTATGATCTGATTTAACTACTGAAAGAACATGTAATACCCTATGCCAAAAAATAAATATCAAAACTACCAATCTGCCTCTAGGTGGCAGCATGTTGCAGTAATTCTACGATGACCACTGGTTTAACAATAGTAGAACAAGAGTTTTGTCACGTGACTAGCGTGCCAGCGTGCTGTTTTTAGGTCTGTACAGTGGAGTTAATAAAACAATTATGTCGTTTGAAGACCTGCTGACAAGTCTGCAAAACTGTGTGATCACCGAGGATCAAGCACCTGGAAATGTCAGCCAAACACTCGGGCTCTTATTTGATAAACTGTCTGAATCCTCCAGGTTGGTACCCATAACCTCAGCATGTTTGACCACATTTTTAAATCATTTGTGATGACTGAATGAGTATGCCTGCATAAACAGGAGTAGTGGGAAAAGATGCAAGGAGCGCTGCTTAGAGGAGGCTGTCCAGCTGCTGAGACAGTTGTCAGAGGCTCAGCTTCATGTTTTAGAGGAGAGTCATCTCCTGCTTCTTGTGAGACTCCTCATCTCCATGCAGCTGCAGATGGTCAACATCTCCACAGCCTGTCGTAAAGTGGACCAGGTCAGCCCTACAGTATGTCTGTTAACCGTGCAATGCTTGAAACTAAACGGGAGTCTCATTGTAACTTCACATTTGCTTCACAGATGTTGCAACATTTGGCAAAGCTGGACCACCAATTGGTTTTTAGAGAAACCCATCGCTGTCTGCACTCCATAGTCGGTGCTGACCAGGTACAGAGCTCTCACTTGACTTGTGCTTGTCATATGTTTGCATAAAGGCACTGCAGATAACTTTTTACCTCATCTGCTTTTCAGGTATTGTCTTTTGAGGATCTGCAGGGAGGTTGGTGTAGGCTAAAGATGATGTGTTTTTAACCATGTCACAAATTTCGTATGTAAAGTTTCAACAACGTATTTTTTTTTCCTTCTTAAAAAAACCTCTTTTCAGCCTGTATGTTCCTAGAAGACAGCACTGTTGGTCGTGAGGTGTGGCGAGAGTCTTTCCCGTCCTTGCTGAAGAAAGTGTCACAGTTATTCCTGGTTGTGCTGCAACAAGAATCCCTCAGAGATGGGCCGCTGTGTTACACTGCCGTCAAGGTACATGAAGAGCAGCGTGCTTCGTGAAGCAGTCCGTCGCATTCATCGTAGACTTGTTTTGTGATCTTTGTTACTGACCTGGGAACTGTGATCTCTGCAGATGTGTTTGCAAATCTTCCAGCTGTTGCCCGGTGAAGTTGCTCCTCTAGTGTGGACAAAGGAGCACAGCGGCCCGACAGTGCAGAAGATCCTCCAGGCTCTTATGGACATTATACTTGGACAGGTTTCTTATGAATTCATCAGTTCAGAGTCACCTATTCAAAGCTTAACATACCTGTTTTGTTGTTACCTTTGCTTCGTCTTATCAGTCGGTGTGTCCTGTCTTGCAGTGCTGCAACCGGGACACTTGTCTTATGGCAGGCACTGCTGTGGCCATGCTGATCAACACCGCACCAGAGAGCAGAGCTGGAGAAGCTGCTGCCTGGAGTCTGCTACAGGTCTCTCACTTAGGTAGGTAACCACCGCCACTGCTGGACAAATAGCATGAGCAAAGCCAATTTTGGAATAGGACCCAGGTTTGTGGGTAAAATTAAAATAGACGTGGTCTTTGTATCCCATTTATTTCTCTGTTTAACTACATCCAGAATAACATAAAAGCTATATACGCTACAAATGATACAGCTGAGTTGGATTGCCTAGAGACTCCTGACAGAAATGCTTTCATTGCTGTGATTTCTCAGAGCCCTGGCTGCTGACTGTTGGTGCTCTGCAGGTGCAGTGCTGCCCTGCCAGGGAAGACGGAGTGGACAGGCTGGCTGTGAGCAGGGGCCTCCTGACCTGCTGTCGACCCAGCATCCTGCTCAGTTCACATGTGGATGCCACACAAGTACATCAAGTAAAAGCTCAGGTTAAAAAAAACAAAAACATGTTTCACTTCTGGTGTGCTTGTTTTCATTACCAAATCCATCATTTCCCTCTTTTCAGATGTGTTTCCTGCTGAAAGGTTTGTTTCCTCTGGTCTATGCTTTGTGTGAGGAGAAGCTGGATTGCCACATCTTTGCGTTTGAAGGTGAGTTATGTCCAGGTTCTTTATTCATGTGCTCAAATAGCAAGATCACCTGTTCAAATATGACACGTTGTTGCAGCACTAACTCTGTGGCTGAAGAAAGTTAAAGAATGTCTGGCTGACATCTTGGAGATGACGGGCGTTCGCCTTCTGCCTGACAACAGCAGCCTGCAGCAACAGCTCATTGACATCATCTGGACCACTGCAGAAAGCCCAGTGAGTCAAAGTAACAACATTCTATTATTGCAAATAAAAAAAAACCTGAAAAAAAGAACAATACTTGACTTTGTAAACCCGATGGACCTCCAGATAAGGCAGGATATAGTACAGTATGCTAACAATTTCCTAAACGGTGCAGTTTTGTTTGGTGGGAAAAAAAACTCTCAAAAGAAGTAAAGTGTTCACAAGTTCTATATGTTCAACAACCAAGTTCTTTGCTCTCAATAAGAAATATTTTGAGTACCACAGTAACAGCCATTAAAGACATATTACTGCCGGGATCGCTCACTGACGTCTGTCTTGCTGTGCGTCGACAGGTGGAAGGTGTGTCAGAGTTTGTGCGCAGCGCTTTTTGTCTCCTGCTGGACCTCTACAACATGGACTGTGAGCAGTTTTGTGACACAGAGAAGACTCTTTATTTTACTCTACTTCAGCGAATAATCAAACTACCGTGGGAGTCCAAAGCCAAATATCATCGCCTTTGTGCCTTGCTGCCATATCTGGGTACTGACATGGTGAGGATTACGGGTTATTACCACGTTAATAATGTTATAATGTAGCGCTCATGACGTCTTAACATTTCTTTCATCCATCAGGTGCTGGATCAATATGCTGAAATACCCAATCATCTCCTGAAGTGCTTGTCGACCAATCACCTGTCGCCATGTGGATCGGAGCTTTACAGGTGTCTGATCCAGCAGCAGCGGCGAGAGCTGTGCGACGCCTCACACACTGAGCTGGGTCTGGCCGATCAGTGGGCGAGGCGTTGGCGGCCCGTCCTTCACGAGGCGCTGACGACCGATGTGACACTTCTACAGAACAACAGCTCAACACACTTATTACCCTGCACCTTTCAAGTCTTCCCCTCTGCGGTGGACCCTCTGCTGGCCTCTCTGGACCCTTTCGCCCCTGGCCACCTCCATGCCTGGGCCTGCATCGTGAGCTCCTATCGAGCGGCGACCGGAGGCTCTCCCTGGGCTCTGCAGGGTAGCTCAACCCTTGAAACCCTCCAGCTAGCTCTGGGATCTGTAGATGACAAAGTCCGTCTCGCTGCTCTAAACCTCCTCTGCTGCAGCCCAAAGACCATAGACACCCCAACCCCAGAGGAGATGTCAATAATGAGAGTGTTTATTCCTCAGAACCTAAACTGTGAGTCTTCGTCTTTTCGACAACATTTTCAGGCTGGAGTGAAGAGGTTCCTGGTTCGTATTAGAGACGGTTGCTTGGCACATGTTAGAGGACAGAAAGGCAAAAAGAAAGCCGCTCACTCAAAGAGGGCACAAGACGTACTGGAGCAGGGAATAGGTGAGACAACTGACAGCTGCTGTTTTATACTCACAAAAATAGACGGATATAGATTTATCATGCTGTATTCGTGGGTTGTTTTAAACTTCTTAAATGTCGATACTGAATGTTTCAACTAAAGGTATGCTTCTCTATATTCCTTACTGATGCTCTCTCAAATTACAAGTCATATCAGGAGACGGTTAACAGATAAGGCCACTTTGCATGCAGGGTAATTCTATCTGCCTTTGTGGCATTGTTTGTGACATAAGTCTTTTTTTCTGTAAACCATTTCATTATTTTGTCTATTTTCCCTTTTTGTATATGGTGTAGGTTTTGTTGAATGGTTGGGTCAACTTCCATACAGCTATCTGGCCCCAGGACACAGTTATCAGAGGAAGAAGACTGCGTTGCTGTTGCTTTCTGCAGTGCTGGAGACCTGCACAGACACCTGGAGCCCAGACAAGAGGAAGGGACAACCTCCAGGTAAACTGGAAAACCAGTGATTGGAAAAGGGTCAAAAAAGCTCAAAACATGTTTTATTTAAACTACTATATGGTGCTATATAGTATGCTTAATTCCTGTCAAATGTTAACTTTCTATTGTTTTATATTATTTTGGCATTTTTGCAGTGAATATGGGGTCTCTTATTAACTGCGCCAGACAAAGAGGACACTGGGATTTTGTCTGCAGGACAAAGCAGCTGGTCCTCATCAGCTGTTTAGAAGATTCTACGAATGAGGTAGAGTTCTCATATTGTTCAAATCAAAGAATGAAGTTGAAGAATATCTTTAGAGCATGGATAAGGGTTGTTTTTCTTCTTTTCTTTTACAGATTCGGGAGCTCTCAGCTGGTTTATTGGTGAGGTTTTTCCCACCCAGTTTCCCAGATGACATCGCTGCAGTGCTTCTCATGCGAACCAGACAGCTTCTCTGCAGTCCTCGGGTGCAGGAGGCTCAGATGGGAGCGCTGATGGCAAAGGTCCTCCTTCAGAAGTAAGCCTTGCCTCCTACATACCTTCATACGGAATTACACCTGCCTTAGATGCGAGGGTTAATCAGTTGCTCTACTTGTAGATCACAAGAGCAGCCAGAGGGCTGCGGGTTAAACGGTAACATCACTGTCAGCGGTGGGAGTGACCACAAGGCCTCCTGCATGGTCAGATTCCTGGTGAAGGAGTTGGAGGAGCATTATCTGACAGCCAAGGCTGACATGATGCTTGCTGCCAGAACCAAGCCAATACATGGTGAGCCTTTAGATGAACAACTCTGGCATCTACCACAAATGAGGTTTAGCCCTGAAGATGTTGCTCAGTTCTTTAAATTTAACTATGTTCCAGGTGTTTTAATTGCCCTCCAGAGGTGTTTGCTTGAGGCACCCAGCAGTGTGTATGACACGCTTGACTACAGTCTGACCGTTGAGGTGCTGGTTCTGCTGGAGAACATGTCTCTGCTGCTGCTGGGTGTGCTGTACGGAGACCGGGATACGTGTGCCACTGAAAAGGGTAATGGCGGAATAAAGAGGTTTTTTTGGGGGGGGATAAAGCACACTTCATTTCAGATTCACCACACAGTAAATCGCTCTCTCCTCTCCTAGATGCCCCCCCTTCTTTTTGTGAAATGGGAAACGCCATCAGCTCTCTTATAGCCCAAGAGTCCGGAGGAGGCCAAGGGGATGGGGAGGAGTGTGTCCTGCTATCTGAGGAGCACAACCTCGTTCTCACCTGCTGCTGGGTCTCCCTCAAGGTAAAACAGAACCAGATGCACCATTTAAAATGCATAGTTGGATACCCCAACACTTGGCAAAAACATACCTTTTCAGCTTCGCATATTTGCTGCATGTGCACTTTTTCCTCAAAACGACTTGCTTTCATGTTTTCTTTTCAGGAAGTAGGAATCCTTTTAGGTTCTCTGGTGGAGAAAATTCTCACTGAATCCAAACCCAGCAAGTGCCTTCTAACAAAAGAGGATCTAACGAGAGCATCAAAAGTGTTCACTTATATTCTTCTCAAATGCCGTCACTGGGTACGTTAAAAAACAAAAAAATCCATTTAGAGGCATTGAGTCTGAATCACCTCAACTGTCATGTTCCTTTCTGAAAGACGCATTTCTCTTCACCAGGGGGCAGTAGAGGGATGCTGTGCCGGCTTCACCAAGTTCTGTGCCTCTCTGTTGTGCAGCAATGATCCAGAGCTTAGTGATATACCGGCCCACATGCTGAAACTAGTGAGTGGCCATACATTCTTGAATGTATTCCTCCTTAATAAATGGAGTCCTGGACTACTGGCTTACAGATCTAGTTCCTCTCCTGTCCCTTCTCAGGGCTTGCAGGTCGTGCGGTCCCCTCGCTCTACCTCGGTGACCCGGCGGGCTGCAGGGCTGCCTATGCTCATCCTGTGTGTTGTGTCAGCGGAGGAGGCCAGTAAAGCAAGACCACTGTTATCCCACAGCATGCAAACCTTACTGGAGACAGCCAAAACCCCTCTACCCGAGAACTGGGACCAAACGCTGGACCTGCCACAGGTCTGTGTGGACGCAGCATCAAGAATGAGCATATTGGTCTTTAAAACCACAAAGACAGATGTGGTCACATAATCGTGCTTTCCCTTTACAGGTGTGTGCGGTTCACACTCTGCAGGCCCTGGTTCGTGGTTCTGGTCTGGGAGTAGCTGTCCTTCAGTTCGCTCCTGCTGTAGCCATCTTGTCACTCGCTATGCTCAGTTCTCCCTGCTGGGCCATGAGGAACGCTGCTCTGCAACTTTACAGTGAGACACAATTACTTCTAGTTCATATTCATAACGTAAAAGGATTTATTATTTTGTCGATAAATTGGTTAATCGTTCATCCTATAAAATGGTATTTTAGATCATTTACTATCTTGCGAATACTTAAATTTTAGGTTCTGGAACCAGTGATTCTTTTTTTTGAGGGTTGAAAAAATGGATCGATTATCAAAATAGTTCATTAATCCACTATTTGGTTCAGCTCGGAATAATACCCCTGATACTACCGTAAATACAATCTGTTTCCAGGTTCTCTGTGCTCGCGAATGCTCGGCCAGCGGCCCAGCAGTCAGGAGGGGGGCCCCACCCAGCACGGCATGTCCCCCCTTGCCTTCTTCTTCCACTACCCTGCGCTTCAGCCCTTCCTCCTGGGCGAGCTGAGAGGGGCAGCTCAAGACCTCCAGGGTCCACCCAATGAGGCCAAGCTTCACCTCCAACCCTCACTCTTCCCTGTCCTCACTCTGTTAGCCCAACTTCAGCCTGGTGTCCAAGACTCAACGGAGTGATTACTGTTTACTTCTCACTTGACGCTTTAGTCAGGTTTACTACTATAATTCTCTCCAGCAGTGGTTTTTATCCATGTTTTTATTTGCTTTCTTGCCATGGCTACTATAAGAAGATCAATATCCCTCTCATATCTGTTCAATGAATACGTAGCTGGAACCAGCAGCTGGTTGTCTTAGCTTAGCATAAAGCCTGGAATCAACTAGCCTGGCTCTGTCCAAAAGTAACTAAATCCATCACATTATATTAACGCATCCATCTCGTTTGCTTGACCAAACTAAATTGGTAATCGCTCCCAGCCAACGAACGGTCCAGCACATGACTCCAGTAAAATGGTGAATTGTAATTTCTACACTTCTGTTGTAGAGATTAAACGACCAACAAACGGCAACAAAATACTGTACAACGTTTTAATTAGTGAGCGGATTTTGTTACCTGCTGACAGACACTTCAATTAACGCAAATAAGTGAATTTCCCAAACTGCTGCAACATTCCTTTAATTATTAAAGGAACCTATTCAAGTTGAATAGGTTAGCATTGTATACTGTGTTCATACAAAGCAGTGGGGAGGGACTTGTGTACCTTTTATGAATCTCCACCCTGACAATCATATAACTCAGTGATGTCTTCTCTGACTTCTCCACCAGAGCTTTGTCAGACTTCCTGCCTCCTTTGCTCCAGCTGTCTGCCAGTCCTATTTACAGTGTGAGAGCGATGGCCTCCAAGGCTTTGGTTGCCATGACTCCCCCCTCAGAGTACATGGACATCCTCATCAAACTGGCGGCTCAACTGCCCCGTCCACACGAGCGCTTCTGTCACAACCGGCTCCACGGACAGCTGCTGCAGATCAAAGCTACTCTGCAGAGAGCTCTCTGCACAGTCAGGTGAGACTAAAAAGAGATGTTTACTCTTTCATCTGACACTTTCAGGCTTTTAAAAGGCCAGCTGTATTCAATCAGCAGACACTGTCTTTTGAAATCCCGCTGTGTTTTGATACCCAGCGACCCTTCAGCTAAGCTGTGCGAGGTGCTGAGCAGGGTGGAGGCCTCGGTGTGGCTGGCGACTGAAGCTCAACGCTGCCCCCTGGTGAGAGCGGCCTACCTCGGAGTGGCAGACTCGCTAAGAAGACTCTGCCGTGAGACCTACCTGTCAAAGCTCAGCTACACGCTCATGCGTGACCTCCAAACACCTCGACAGGAGCTTCAGGTGAGGGACACACATGCTGACACACTCGCATATATAAAAAGATAGACATTGTTTTTCTAGGGGGACAGTTCAGCCATTTATTTATGGTGTAGATATACATAGAGAGACAGGAAACATGGGGAGCCGTGGATGTTGCATTTACACCGTACACGTCGCCTTTAATCTTAATCAGCATTTTACAAAAAAACCACATAGACATGTCCTGATGAAGCAGATTAGCAGAGTTGTAGGGGCCGTATCCACCAAAGCATTTTTTCTTGAGGCCACCATTTTTAAAAATGATTTGCGATGGGGGCCGTGTTTTTATTTACACTATGCTACAAACGGCATGAAGAGGAGCTGGGCATCTATTCTGCGTTGAACATTACATGTTTGGCGCTTCTTTCTGGTCGCCAAGAGTTGAAAAATTTTCAACTTTGGGTAAAACGCTGCGCTTGTCGCTGTCTTTTTACTTTTTACTCGGCTGTCTAATTACAGTGGACGAGGGGTGGGACAAATGGCCTCAAAGACGCCTCAAAGACATGATCAAATGTGTTTTTATTATGAATGTGTTGTGGTCTTATTACGTTTTATGCTATTGTTTTTACAGAGGACTTTAAGGTGACCTCATGTCTGTAGCACTGGACCAAACTAATTTCCCAGTGTGTGATAATAAAGTACACAAAAGTACTTTAGAGGGAAAAAAAACATCACTGTGACCTTTTGGGGGCTCCGTACAAAACTGTTCCAACTTTGTCAGAAAGTGGTGCATTCATGTAGGATCCCACTACGTTTTCAGGGGCTTTTAACCAAAAGGCTACCAGGAAGCAGATATTCTGTTTCTAATGCTTTATCTCTTGTCACCTCCTCCGCAGCTCGGGTTGTCATCCTTCCATCAACAAGCCATCCAATTTCTATGTGCAGATCTAACGTGTGCATGTCAAATCTGGGACAACTTCTCTGCATCAAGCCCTGATCTGAGGCTCTCACTGGTTACGTGGGTGGTGGATGGGCGGGGCTCGCAGCAGACCGGGTTGAAAGAGGTGATCCAGAGGGTGTTGCAGGTGAGGCATGATCTGCTCCGTAGATTTCAGCATGAAGAAAACAACCTTTCCAAAAACCAGTCTAACAGCTTTCAGTATAACAACAACCTTCTTACAGCACAATGTGAGGAAAATCTGGGAAGCTTAAATATAATGCCATCAGAAAAGTGGCCTAATTAGTTATTACGTCATTTAGTGGGACTAGAGCATCCTGTTTCCATGCATCTGATTTTAGTTTTACTATAATAATGTTACATGTAAAGTTGTTAGTGTTTTGTTGAGGAAACCACTTAAATAGTCCAAATATTGTAATCGCATTAATTAACAAAAAGCACAATTCTCCACATTAGTGTGATATGCAGTGATGCTGACAACAGATGTCAAATTGTACATCTCTTGTATGACGTGCGAGCCGGTCAGGGTATATTCTGATCGTTTGGCAAGTAGATTAAAAGGACTCTACTAATGCTCTTCATCTCCAGTCAAACCTGAGGGAAGCATTGTTGAGCGTCAGTGTGGAGTACCGCAGGACCTTCCTCGCAGCCCTGGTAGCAGTGATGGCCGGAGGAGATTCTACTTTGCCCCAACATCTTCCTCAGTCGGCCCCACTGGAGGAGGCAGTTCGACTTGAGTGTCTGGATTTGTTGCTTGGGGACTTGGAGGACCAGCGAGGGGGGCCAGAGTTTCTATCCCAGGCTCTGTATGCTGCTAGTCTGCTGCTTTCCCAGGCTTCAGGCTCCAGGTTTTTCCATGTTTTATTGCCTTTACTGCAGTATAGAGTCCCATACTGTACTGGAACATTTCAACCTGCAGCTCTGACTTCCTTCTTATCGTTGTGTAAATCAGTCTAAAGATATCCGTGTTCCAGCGCTGGTGTAGCACCTTGGAATGCCAGCGATCCCCAGACGCCCCTGAAGTGCTCAGGATGGCGTGCGCTGAAGCTCTGTGTGTGGCTGGAGTTCCTCTAATGAGCCACAGCCCTCTGCCTGCCATCACCATCAGGTGTGAAGGAAGTCAAACAGTGTTGTCAATCAAATTATCCTCTCTGATGAAGACAAATGAAAAATGTTGAATCTTCTCGGTTTAGGTCGATCGACACAGGCCTTTACTTGCTGCAGGACCAAAGCCAGCAGGTGAGGATGAAAGCGGCCCATTTTGCTTCCATGCTGCACCATGTGAGAGAAGGAGAAAGCCAAAGGAGCGTCTACCTTATGCAGGTTAACCGGGCTTTGCCGCTCCTGCTGGACCTGCTGCTGGAGGAATGCTGGGATACTCCTGGCACACTGGAGGTGCTGCTGTGTCACCTTCCCCAGCCTGACCTCAGATCTGTGCTGAGGGAGGCTTCAGAGACGGGGTTTGTGACCTCGCTGAATCAATACACTTGTGCAAACGGAGCAGCCTTGATTGCTTGTCGCTGAACTGTTATTATTGCTCTCTCATTCAGGGGCTCCAGTCTGTACGAGCAGGATGAGGCCAACGTGTTTGCAGAGCCCTCTGTGATCTCTGCACATGTGCTGCCTTACCTGCTGCAGATGGCTGGAAAATGCTGTGAATCCTCTGCTGTGGCACAGAGGCTGAGTGCATGGGCAGAGGAGAGTGCTGCACAGGTTCTGGACAGCCTTGAAGTCTGCAAAGAGCTCCAGCCAGGTATCCCATTAGCATGAATATAAGAATGGCTTTGATAAATACGTAACACGCTGCGGCATATTCAAAATTGTCTGTGTTACAATGCGAATATTTATTCTCATCAGCGGAGACGTTGACCCCGGCCTGGCTGGCGCTCCTGACGGACCCCCGTTTCCACGGCACCCTGTGCGGTCTGTTTACCAGGACTGCCCTTCTCCTTCGGCTGTCAAACGCATCCGACGATGTACGACACCTTTGCGATCCTTCGGCGCTGCACATGAGCTTACGGGACGTTTGTAGTCTGCTCAGTCTGAACGGTGTCCACTTTCCCTCTGCTGTAACAGCTGCTGTGGCTGGAGAGCTGCCGCGATGACGGAACAAGGGGCCCTTTTTCTGTACACGCAGTGAGCAAAGCCGATGAGGCCCCGGGATGAAATTACTTGCGGATATTTTGAGAATGCTGAATGACATCTTCATGTGCAGCCTCAGTCTTGAATGAGTAGTGCAACTGCTGATGCTGCAGTACACCAGCACTTAACAAGCTGACTACGTTATGTAAGAGCTCAGCGGCCGCAGTCAGAGAAGAGACCCAACGGGCATTAGTTGCCATGTTCCTCACAAGCTCTATAGTCGTGTTTTTTTTTCTACAATGCTTTAAATAAAAGTTTATAATATTGAATTTTCTTGTAGTTAGTTTTTTTGGCATTAAGTTTGTTTTTTTTATATACCGAGGTACAGTCACTAGAATAACTCCAGGTCTGTCTTTATGATCACGATCACCTCAGAGCAATATGCTCATTATTATTCCCAGAGCAGGGCTCCTGTCCCGTGTTGTTGTTGTTGTTATATGTTTGCTGTGTCTCAGCAGCAACAGAAGCACAACTCAAACTGATGCAGTGATGTAATGCGATAGCCTCTGGAGAAATTGGCTACTTGGTGCCCAGCAGGGGAATATAATGTGTGTTTTGATGCTCCATTAGAGACCTTCTGCCTGGATAAGTGTCCCATTTTCCAACCACATGAGGACTGAAGATGATTAACTGGATCTGATATCGAGCTGTCAGTTGCTCCGCAACGGACCACACACTAGAGCAGTCTTACATCACCAGAGCCCACTGCTTTTGTTTGAGCTGGGTGGCTTCTCAGTATCGAACAAACACTGAGATGAAATACTTTGTTCATGCTATGGTTGGCTCTGTTAGGCTGCTTATTAAATGTACATGGACTTTTTTTACTGTTGTATTCTCACAACTTTTATTCTTTCTTGGGATATGTTATTGTCAGAGGTGGTTGAGTTCTCAGAATGATATCTAACCAGACAAGTTATCAACAAACTGACTGTAAACCAGTTATTTTGTTACTGTTTCACTTACTGGTGCAAAACAAACCCTTTTAGATGTAAATTGATGGGCCAGGTTGCCCGATTGGATTACAAGACAGCCCGTCTGCAGCGCTCTCACTCAATACTGAACCAATTTAATACATTGTTAACCCGTTTAGTCAGTTTAACACAGAAAACATGGGAATATGTGGTTCAGGTTGAAAAATAAATTAAATGACCCTGTAATGAAATCTACATTGCAAAAACAATCCCCTATAACTCAGTTTCATGTATTCACAAGTCATTTAAGACGAAGCTTATAGCACAGATCTCTGAAAATACAAATGTGGCCTTAAACTTTGCTCTACTTCAAGACAAAGGCAGGAAAGTAATTTGGCTTGACAGCTTGTCAATGTGTCAGAAAACAAAGACGTACTTTTATATGAAAAGACATCAATTCTCTCTGAATCTGCCTGAACCTGCATTTGTGTGTCTTTTGCCTTCTACCTTAAAAACAAAGTTTGAGATGTGAGTTTAAAAGCAAGGTCGGCAGTTTATGGAAGACAAAGCTGGAAAAATGACCATCTGGCTCAATAAAAGCCTGAGCTATCATTATTGAGAGTTAGTTGACTCTTAGTAAGCTTACGTCCTGCTAATTCAATTACTAGTTTACTGTGGCAACAGGGAATAAGGCCAAGTAGGTACATCCACTTTTATTGTGTTTGTGTGTGTGTGAGTGTGTGTGTGTACATGCAAACAGAAAATTGTTCCACTGTTGCATCACAAGCCAGTGGATCCAGAGGATGACAGTAACAAGCTTAATGAATAAATGTATTTTAAAAGAAGGGTTTTTGTCAGTTTACCTGTGCATTCAGATTTTAAAAAAGAACCGTCAATGCTGAATATAATAAAGATAACTATTGAGGTTGTCATAAAATGTTTTTCTTTCATCCCATCAGCGATGCTAGTTTCATTTTCCAAAGCTTGACACAAAGCTAGTGAACCACTCTACCTACACACATTGCTCCTTCGAAGTAGTGGACACTGTAAATACCCAGCCTCGTACAATGTGAAGCCTGTAATAACAGCAAAACGCAGCTTTAGGCTTTTAGTCTATTGTGGTATGTTGTGGTGCACTATCAAGGATTTCAGTATTCATTAATATATAAGAAGAAACTTCAGCTATGTCCCTGATTTAGGCAGTTGCTTCCACTCCAGACAAAAAGTCTCAAATTAAATTGTTGAAATATTGCCCGACTCTGGTCCTCAGCGACAATAAATCAAGACGCTCATGGACAACATCTTAAACTAAGGAGTCAGATTTACTACTGTTGAGTCAAAATTAAGAGTTAGTACATTAATATTATGACAGCTTCTATACCAACTTCACTAAATCACCTCAGTTCAGGTAAGGAAGTCTATTCCTGGAGACAAAAAACAACGGATTTAAAATGATCCATAATAAGCTTTTTTGTGTAAATCAACTTCATTACTACATAAACTTTTTATTTAAAAAAAAATATGAATCTCTTAATCTACTATTGCATACATTTTATATTTTTTATTTGTAACTAACTAACCGAGTTCTTTCTTTCAGTGGTGGAAATGAGCTTCCACAGTTGGCTCAGTACCAAATGTGTTCCCCTTTAATGGTCTCTCGTGACTTGTGATTTCACCCAGTGCATGATGGGAGAGGCTCCTGGGTCCCTCGTGTCCCCTGTAACCCTGAACGAGCAGAGTGTGATTGTGAGTGCGGGACAGATGCTTTGTGTTTGCTCTAGTAATTGCCTGAAAACCGGGCCAGCATCCATTTGAAAAGTGGCTTCGTGAAGAGTGACTGACTCAGGGGTTGGCTGCCCTCTTTACCAGTCAGCCAACTCTGCACGTGAGCAGCTCACCGGCAGATGCAGGCAAATACTATTTGTAGCTGTCCTTTATCGGCCTCTGTAGGGTCTTCTTCTTCGGACCAAGGCCAGCGGAAACAACAGGCCTCATGTGGCGGAGAGGAAGCCTGGGAAACAGGAAGATTGGGTTTGGACAGATGCACCAAGCACTGAGAGCCAGATAGATTATACATGGGAAGTAACGACCGTAGGTTATTTTCAAATGGAAAGGGAAAGCAGCTATTTATAGACAAGCGCAGAACATGTGATGAACATGGAAATGATTGTTGGACAGGGAGAAGGAAAAAGTTTGAGTGTGGATCATAGAAGTAACAAAAAAAAAAAAAAAATGCAGGTTGAACAAAAATGTGAAAGAACTTAGTTGAATTCCTCTGCTGACTGTTTTGAAGACGTGTTTATCCTCACAAGGCTGCATGTCATGATACGTTTCCTGACTACTTTGCAGCTGATGTGTGTGTGTGTGTGTGTGTGTGTGTGTTTGGGTGAGAGAGAGAACCCGGTGAGGCTTTAGGACCTTGAGGTTTGTGCTGCAAAGAGCAGCTCCTCCTCCCGCAGAAAGGCTGTTTACCAAGAAAGCTCGGTTCCTCTGACAAAAACAAGGGCTGGGACTCCAGCGAGAGGAGCAGTGTGTCTGATGCAGATCTAGCACAGGCTCGTCGTCCATTTTAAACAATTTGTTTATGTGTTTGATATCTTTTTTTTTGTATTTTTTAGAGTAAAGCAAAGTAGCGCACCATGTTGTCGGTTACTTCAGCCCGTCAGCTCTTCAAGATGTTTTTCTCTTTGCTCGTGTTCCTGAGCGTGGCCATGCTGGAGAGCAGTGCAGCAAATGAAAACGGTAAAATTAAACATTGAGGAATTTTTTGGGGGGGTATTTTATTTCATTTGTGGGGGGAACAAAATGTACAGTGAAGTTTGATTCACTTTAAATCACATCCAAAATACAATGAATCATTCTGTTCTATTGCGGTGTGCTCACGTGTTATTTTGTTTTTATTCTCAGACTGCATGAGATCGAATGGTGTGGAGTACAGAGGGGAACTACAGAGCTCCTCCTCGGGTCTGGCCTGTCTCAACTGGACCAACACCAGTAGAGACTACGATGATAAACTCCATCCTGATTCACAGACAGGTAAACAACTTTAATGTGTCTTTTAATGCAGAGATCAGGAAATGACCCATCAACTTAAGTCATTCCTCTCCTGTTTTCATGCTGAAGACGGGTACAACAGTTTCCTGACAGGATAACAAACAGCTCTTACGTCTTTGTTGATGCAGTGTAATAATACAGGTTGCCTCAGGATTGCAAGTCTTTACACACATGCAGAGGATTAATATTCACATCCACTGATTTATTTGTTAAATGGCTTCTATTATACGTCTGCCATTTCCTTTCTTTGTGCTCATGGCAGCCTGTTCATTGTGTGATGGGGTAGGGTTAATGATTAATGCATCCAGTGGTTTACCCACTAGGCGGGACAGACAGAGACAGGCTTATGTTTCCAGGAGGCATCAGTAACAGGCGTGTGTTGTTTCTACCGTTCCTCCTGTAGGTGTGGGAGATCACCATTACTGCCGAAACCCAGACTCCTCTGAGAGGCCTTGGTGCTACATTGCCGGTCCAGATGGGGCAGTCCAGAGACAATTCTGTGCAGTTGACACATGCAAAGGTAGGTAAACACCGGACACAACAACAGTCAATCCAATTCGGATACTATAGTTGGCATTTGCACAAAGGAAATTTGTAGAAACAGCTAGAAAAATAGCTCCCAAAGCCGGACCTGGCAAAGACAAATATGCATATTCCAAATGAATGACAAAACAATCCTAAAACCAGCACACTAAATGAGAATGCTCTGTGAGATTTTTTCAGACTGTGCTCTCTTGATGCTGTCGGCAATTACTTTCTCTTTTCTCTAAAGCTCTCGTGATTTTAAGAAGTGGGTTATGCTAGGGAGAAATAATGAGGTGACATGTTTTGTAGTTATGCAAATGTACTAATTAATCAACACACAAAGAAGAGGATGCAGTCAAATTATTAACTTGTATGGGTCAACACAAAAAGTTTTTTAAAAGCGTCCTGTCTCTGTATTTTTACCACAAATAAACCATGTGCAAGTGATTTCCCATTTAAGTTTATTAGTCTGCAGAAGGTCAGTTGGTCAAGATTAACGCAGTGAGATACGTTTCGTCTACTTTGCACTACGCCTTGTTTCCTTCTTGTCTCCGAAGCCAAATCAAGTCACACAATAACAAAGCCCTGCAGTTATGTCATAAAGTTCAGTTTGAAGAAAGCCGTTGACCACGCCCCAAACCGTAGCTCATTGGCAGAGAGAAAAATTCTTCACTTGGAGACGGCAGCTAATTGGCTGCTTCAATTCACCACGTCATGCCCTTTAACTCCAGAGTTCGTAAACAGCAACTTGTGTGGAGGAAATGGAAGTTAAAGAGCAGATGTTGACAGCTGCAAGCTGAACCTTCCTGTCCCTGAGATGGAGTCGAGCATGCAGAGTCTGTTTCTGTCTGGCACATATTTAAAAAAAGCATGTGCGCATGCATGCATGCATGCATGCAACTATAAACTGATTTTCAATCCAACTTCTTGAGAGCATTGTCACAGATTTCGTCGTGCTGGTCAGGAGGTTTTCTGCGTCAGTAGTAACATTGTTAGACCAGCAGTAAATAGAAAACCACAAGGTCCAGATGATGCACCAGAAAGTACATTACTATAACAAGCGTCCACACACTAGACAAGTAATATTATTATATTTTAGAATAAGATAAAGGCCATTTTCTGGAAAATGAACTGATAAACTGTGTTATGGACAAAATAAACTCACATACAAGACCTTTGAAATTAATGTGCTTTTATCACATTAATGCAAAAATCTCATAAAAATCCCAAAATGAAGCAGTCATAGAGCAGTCCTGCTCATTGATGTCTATCCCACAATGGTCTAATACACCGTAAGGTAGTAAATTGAGAGATACCACGGCATAAATTATATCTAATGTATGTACATTCTTCATTTCGCCCCAACTTTGAGTGGTAACAGTTCAGATATGATATGGCTTCCATTGGCAGTACATCAACAGTAGCACAACTCAGAGGATCTCCAATTATAACTCATTTAAATGTTGTTTTACACTGGCATTGGTCATTTGTGTCTTTAGAACAACAAGCCACTATTGTACCAGCAGCAGAGGCAGAATCCCTCAAGCCAACAGGAACCATTCCGTCCACTGAGAGCTTTCAACCGGCCAAGACAGGGGCCTCTCAGGGAGAAGTAGCTGCTGTGCAGCCAGTGATGGGAATCAGCCAGCGAGTGCGCACAGGACCCAAAAAGAAAAAGGACCTCGGCACGCTCGGTATGTTGTTGTTACGCCGAAAACATGGTTTAAATTCATCTTCATGTGGCATTGCTCCATAAACTGAAGGTCTTCGTGTTCAGTTTGTACGCTCAGTCTTTAACCTTTTATGTTGTCCGTTTGTTTTTCAGGCTATGTCCTCGGCATCCTCATGATGGCCGTCATAATCCTCCTCGGAGTAGGCATCACATTTGGCTACTTCTATAAGAGGTCAGTATCAAAATCACAACAAGATCATCAATCGTCATCCTCAGTCTTACAGGAAGTTGATGAAAAGGACCTAATGTTGAGCATTTACTTATTTCTTTCTCTTTGAAAAAGTGTTTCATCTGTTTCCAGGGTGTCATTATTACATTGTGCACGTCTGCTGTAACAAAGCCAACATGTGATGCTTCAGAGCTTCTTGTGGCTTCCTGTTTGCACCAGCACATGTAGTATTGTTCAAAGCTTTAGGATGTGCAGGAGACAGTCCAGTATAATTAGTTAAAACACGTGATGGCATGCATGTTTATGCGTGTTTAGGGCATCAGCTGTTGTTCACATTCCCCAGGGATGCTCTCTGTTCCGCTTGGCAGCGATTTTAATGCCTTTGTCACAAAACAACTGCAACAGTGGGGGAACATGGGGAGAAACAGGAAGTGAAATGCCTGCAGTCTATTTTAAGCATCATCTTATTTTATGTTCTTGAAATAAAGACAGGGTTGGATTGGATGGAGAAGCCTGCACATTCACTGCAGTTATGTAATGTGCAAAATGATGGCCCCACTGTTGTGATGCCCTCACAGGTCTGTGTTTGGCTGTCAAATCTGATTAGCAGTCTTTGTTTTCTATTTCAGGAGGTGATTATTATATAAAGGAGGCGCAGCATGTTATGTCAGAGGGTTTATACCAGATTGTTGTGCAGTAATCAGTCTTTGTGAACAACCTGTAATTATTATTTCAATGAATAGTTTGACATTTCAGGAAGTTCGCGTATTCTTTTTATTGCTGAGAATTGGATGAGAAGATTAAAACCACTCTCATATCTGCCCATTAACTATTTGGCTGTGGCCAGCTGACAGTCAGCGTTAGCTTAGCACAAAGACTGGAAACGGGGGGGAAACAGCTAGCCTGGTTAGTTTGCCAGGCAACCACCTCCAGGAAGTTTCCAACCAAGAAACAGTCTGCTACATAACACCCTGTAGAACGACGAGTGGTCGACCCTTTGCTTTTTGTACAGACTAAATCGATTTTGTTACCTTTATACAGAGCCAGGCTAGCTGTTTCCCCCTGTTTCCAGTCTTTGTGCTAAGCTAAGCCAACTTGCTGCTGGTTCTCGCTGCACAGCGCACAGACATGAAGATGAATCACTCTGTTCCCTTTCACCATCTGTCCCTTGCCTTTGCTGGGGACCTGTCACTTGTTATAACAGGCTCTGATATCTACAGTACATACAGCATGTTATCTGAAGCTCCTTATCATGAATATGTAGCTTGGGTGGCCAAAAGTATCAGCCACACGACTGCCAAAAGTATCACTTTGGTAGCTATTTTTATTATGATAACAGCAAAAAAAAAAAAAAAAAGACTTAACACTAATTTAATTTGCATTCTCTGCTGTTTGTGTTTAGGGGTCTGGCCTTAAAGAAGCAGCATGAGCAGCGAGTGTACGAGCGCGAGATGCAGAGGATCACCCTGCCCCTGTCGGCTTTCTCCAACCCCGCCTGTGAGCTGGTGGACGAGAACACCATCGTGATCACAGCAGAGCACGAGACGACCCACGTCCAGGACGGCGTGGAGGGCGGGGACCCTCTCATGGGCCCGCAGGCCGGTACCCCGGGGGCATGAGCATGCGCGTGGTCCTCAGATGCAGGACTGTGATACATTTATGTGAACCGAAACACTTCTTTACGTCTTCGTTCCTCCCTTCTGCCTCCCTGAGTAACCTCTGTTCTAAAAGGAGTAGGGGAGCAGTGTTCGCTCTTTTGTACCCCCTTTCCATTGGTTTTTATACATCGGAGGCACAAACAAAACAAGCTGTGGACAGAGTCTTAACAACTCGACACCATTTTGGTGGATCTGTTGTCAATGAAGATATGACATGAAGTCTTTAATATTCACTTTTGCTACATTTGACAGCCAAGAAAATAAGGTCATGTGCTGTCCCCTTAAATAACAGTGTGAATATCTCGTCTGATGGACTTGCCAGTGTTTATATTGGTGTGTAATAAACCAATTCCTTATAAAGAGATGGTTTTTGGAATGGGGGTTCATAGCCTTTTTTTTTTTTGTACGTTTCATGGAGGTTTCGTTTCTATTGACCTGTTGGCTGTGCCCAGGGAGACGCAGATAAGAAACCTGTATGTGAAAACACTGCTTTGTCTAGGAGACAAGCTGGTGACACAGATGAGGGGAAAAAGAGGTAAAACCGGCCCACTGAAGACAAGGGAAGGCCCCCAACTCTGCCTTAGCATGATACGTCTGAATCTATTTGTTGTTGTTTATGGATTTTTGTTTCTCTCTTTGTACTCGACTGACAGACCTATGTGTTTGCAAAGCATGACGGGCGGTCAGGTCATCAGCAGACATGATGGAGGACTTGCCCTTTTCTTCCACAGGTTAAGGAGTGACAGGAAATATACAGAGTGCTCTCAGGAAGCATGAGAGGCCGTAGATTATCCTCAGGATGACACAGACCAGAGAAGTAAAGGTTTGTCTTTGCAGAGCAGGACAGCGAGTGTGTTGAAGGGATGAGGAAGCCTGGGGGATTAGATTCAGACGTTTGAGTTGTGCACTTGACGCTTCAGGAGAGAGAGATCGATGGAGTGGAACAGAAATAGTCCAAAGTCTGCATGCACATGGTTACCTGCTGTATGTTTGTATTCAGGGGCCATATTTTTGCATCTTTAAAAAGTAGAACTACTGATCGAAGAAGACATTTTAGTAAAATACCTGCCTGGAAATAAAAATAATTGTACATAGAAGATTCTGTTACACATGACGCACTGTTACTTCCCAGTGTATTGCCAGTTTGTTTATCACTCTGTCACTTCACATGATCTTGTTTTGTGATTATTGCTGGATCGGCATCACTGGTAATCTTTTTAACCGTCTGTGTGCTGACTGTAATTATTTTTTTCTTCATATAAGCGACATGTTCAAAATACTGTTTTGCATTTAGCATTTGAATTTAGTACTTGTGTATTTGTATGAATGCAGATTTTCACTGCTGGGACTGAAATAAAACAAACTCTGACACTATGATGTGATGTAATCAATACATTTAAAATGATAAGAGGGAGAACAACATAATGCTGCACAATGGCTGGACCAATGTCTTGTTATGCAAGGTTTGTTCACAGTAGGAACTTTCTTGCAGCAGCTCCCTCTGTTGGCCATTCTTCAACACATACGAGAGTCATCGGAGTCACCTGATAAAGAAGGTTAAGATCGAAGGTAAGAAGTACAAGTAGGACAAAGAGATTTGAAGATGCTTGTAAAAACATCTAAACTCAAACAGCTACAGAAAAAAACCTGTTAAAAGGAAGTTTGGATCTCTGGCTGTTATTCAGTGGCCGACTTACACTTTGATAGTGACCCATTTTTGATTTATTTCTGATTAATAGACGATATTCACCTTTATTTGATAATCCACAGATCTATTTAAAAGGTGCTAAAAGAAGCAAATAAACAGTCAATGAGAATCGTTTTAAGGTTGCAGGTAACGATTCAAATAAACAATTTAAAGTCTTCATTAAGCCCATTTATCATTTACTCTACAAAATGTGAAAAATGCACATCACCAAAGTGAAGTCTTGAATCTGTTTTTGTCTGACCAGCAGTCAAAGATATAATCATTAATATACGGTATGTTCTGTTGGGATGCTGTAAACAATACATTATCTCATTTATTTATTTTCATTTCTAACAAGGACAACAACTTAACTTTTGTCAAAATCAGAAGTCACTGAGGTCATTAATCACTAATTTCCCTGAAAAAAAAAATTCATTCATTTTTGCAGTGATCAGATTCTTTGTAAATAAAACCCAGTTCCTTCGTTTGTTTCTACAAATTATTTAACTTTAATCCTGAATCATATAAGGAGAGCGGATTATTAGTACACTTCACACTTTTACTGACACGCAAAATTGAAGAATGACAATGAAAAAGATTTAAGAAAGTTTATTTATGAAACACTACAGTGATATAAATAATAGTGGTTACAGCTGGTCGTCAGTACCTTGCATGATGACAGCAAAAAGGCAAAAACCTCCATAGTGAGAAAATGTCCAAACATCTACAAACATCTAGAGTTCCCATTAGACAATGTCATGTAATTAGAGGCATGATATGTACATATTTATATACATCGCTTAAGAAAAAAAAAATCCAGTTCTTCTGTACAAAGCAACTTCTTACGGTCAATAAGTGGAGTGATTATGTCTGACAATTATTAACAGCAGCCCTACTTTCCATAAGAGCTTCTGCCCCGTTTTTATTTAATAGGCATCAGGTGTTTGATAGAACCTTTGAACAAAATGTCAGTGTGGCAAAAAGTTAATTCATCGTTCTAAGAAATTAATACAAATCATTAGTCTCTAAAGTACAGAAGTGGAGTCCTCTGGTGGACAAGGACTGATCTGTGCATTCCACTCACAGCACACCACAACTTCAGAGCACGAAAAACAAAACTGCCGTCACATCAGACTCATCGAGTCTTTTTAAGATGTTCGTCTATTGTCGGGGAAAGGACCAAAGAATGTTGCATATCGTCTTTTTACACCGTAAACATTAGTAAAACCCTGTGTGTGTGTGTGTGTTTTGAGTGGGGGCTTAACAGGGTAGAACAAAATAGTAACCAACACTAGTCCTTTTGAAATGTGTCTTTCCAAGTTCACTGGCACTTTAAGAGTTAAGGCGCCACACAAGGAGATTGGTCCAGCTACCACAGGTTATCCAGTTTAACACAATTTCCCTCTTTTTCTCATCTACAGTATTAGTGCAGCAGTTGAGAGGGGTCAAAGAAGACAGACGCAGGTCCTAGGTGCCACTGCCTGTCATGCTGGAAGAGTCTGGAGGGGCTGCTCTTGGGCTTAATGACTGATCTGTGCTCTGGGACGTGGAGCCGTCCTTAGCCATGTAGAGTCGACTCGCGCTCTGGTGAAGTTCATCCAGTTCGGCTGGCAGGGGGATCCCCAGCTCCTGGTTGAGGGACAGAGCGTCAATCCAGTCCTCCAGCTTCTGGAAAGGTGGGCTGAGGGGAGGAGGAGGAAAGAGCACACACAGAGGGGTTTGAGGTTAAAGCTGGACTGACGAGCTTGAGAGAGAAAATGAGGAAGCAATCTGGCAGCCGAGGCATGCCCCAGTGCAGGCATGTCGACATGGCATCTGTTGTTAGCAAATGTTTTTCTCTCCCACTGCTTCTACACACTCTTGAGATCAAATAACCGGCTGCACAACATCTGCCCAGGTGACGGCAGACACATTTTCTCATGTGGCCATTTGAGTGAGTGATAAATACCTTTATTCCCAAAATATTTTAAAATCGAAATTTTTGCTGCACAAGCTGTTGATTTGGCATTGCTCAGGTTATCAAGGAGCAGCGCTCTACCGCGGCTCATCATAATAGAGAAAGTGCAAGCTCTTATGGGACACACTGACAGCAGGTGCTCACCGGTTGTCTGGGGTGAGGTCGCAGCAGGCTACGGTCAGTGGGAAGAAAGCTGGTGGACAGTCTTCAGGGAGAAACTTCTCCACAAACTTGCCAACATTCAGGCCAAAGTCCAGAGTCCTGGGGAGGCACTCGGGATCTGCGTAGACTTTTCCAATGATCTGGATCATAAGACAGAGGAGGAGGTAAGCGTCAATGAGTAGACACACACTTTTACACTGAAATATCAGCACAGGCCAGAACATGTTTCAGCTTTTTAACTACAATGGTGTCTACTTTACATGACGGCCTAGGATTTCTAAAGAATGCAAGTGCTTTTTAGATCTGTAGAGACTTGAACGTTGCTTGGCAACGTTTTGACATCTGTATGTTGTCATGGTGTAATAACACAGATGTGAGGAGACCGAGGATTTTAGCATTGCAATCACAAGCTATGTTTTTATCGGAAAATCAAAGCAGGTAATCCGGGTACTTTCTCACCTCACAGAGTACAATTCCAAAGGAGAAAATGTCCACCTTCTCGTCATAGCGTTTACCTGAAACCACATCAAGTAAAAGGATAAAGTAAAGGCACAGAATGAATTATCTTCTGTTCATTTAAGTTGGTCAGCGGCTCACCATTTAGCATCTCTGGAGCCATCCAGTAAGGGTTTCCCACGACAGTGTACCGCTTCTTTCGGTCGATGCGTCTGAACACCCTCTTCTTCGTGGTCGATTTTTCAGGCGGAGGCGTAACTTTGTCCTCTAGTATGAGTCGGGACAGTCCAAAGTCAGCGACAACCACAGTGTTGTCCTGTTGAAAGATGACGCTTAACGGTTACATTTTTACTGCTTCTTTATGTAACTATTTCTTTTGAACTCTGTACGTGAACATTCAGAACGAAAGAAGCACATTCGTCTTCTCGTCAGCCTTTAATTCATTGTCCCCTCACTCACCAGTAGAAAAGCTTGTATCTTATTTTTATTTAGATTATAAACTCATCAGATGGATTATCAATTTTCTAACGAACAGAACTCAGACAATAGTTAAGAATTGTCGAGCATCAGAATGAATCGTTTGTTTGTTGTTCCACTGGCTCACCACAGGGTTTACTATCTTGTTTACAGAGGAGTGTCGTAGTTCATATTGGAATAAAGATATTGTAACATTTACTGACGACGTCACACATGCCAATAATGAAAGAATTTGTGGACTGATGCAACAGATCTTTTGGGGATTTAAATGCATCCTAAACAAAAGAAATGATAATCTCTTTCTTTTTCTTCATGGAGGCTAAGCCCCTTTGGAGTAGATCAGAGAATATTGACAATGTTTTATCCTTCTTGCATTGAAAGTATTTGAACTTTTTCATTTGTCTGCTGTGTATGTCTTCTTAACACATGTGTCATACGTGTATTATTATATTGTTTATTAAATATGTGTAAATGAATTGTCCTTATTTCAGTTTGTGTGCTCACTCACCTTGAAGTGCCCCTTGAGGGACTAATTCAGTTTTTTTAATTGAATTGATTTATAGTAAAGAGTCACATTACTTTGTATATTGTGTACTTTTCCTGATATAACAAAGCAAATGTTGAGTTGAATGATAAAACATCGGGTTAAAAATAAGTCACATTTTGAGTTACTCATGGAGGAAGAATAAATGCTTTTTAAAATGAAGGAATCATAAACATAGTAAATGCTCTTTGAGACTCTCGTAGAATCTGCTGAAGTAAAGCAATATTGTTTTGAGTTCACAGTGAAATTAAATAAAGGTTTAAAACTATTCTTGTTCAGCAAATCACAGGGCTGTGAACTTCTTTCACTCGCAGGTGGCTGCACGCCAACTTTTACTCCGTTCATGAATTGTACAAATCGTTCCCACCCTTTAACCCTCTTGTTCAGATGTTGTGACGTCTAACGGCTGGTACGACGCCATGTCACCTACCAGTTTAACCAGGCAGTTGTGAGAGTTGAGGTCTCTGTGTATGATGCTCATGGAGTGAAGGTAGGCCTGAAACAAAGAGGGGCAAATTCACTTTTATGTAGTAAAACCTTTCAGCGCTATCCACACATCATCCCCTGTGCCACAGAGCACATTTACAAACAAGGCAGCTGAAAATAGCAGCCAAAGATTTCACTTATAGTAACGTCTTCACAAGAGGCCAGCTCACCATGCCAGAAGCGATGCTCCTTGCAAAGCTCACCCTTTGCTCCCATGGAAACGGATCCTGTTAGTCCCGAGTAAAGACAAAAAAAAAAACAAGAGAGAAATGAATAGAAGATCCCTCAGAGTCCATAATGCAGAACAGAGGTAAAAACTAAATGATTTAGCACCACGGTAGAGACAGGAGAACAGCATTTAACAGTAAACAAGATTAACTGGCCCTCCTCCACATACTACATATAATTAAAACACTCTCCCTCTCCTCATGTGGCCGTGCACTGAACTGAACTGCCTCTCAAAAAAGCTGTGGGAGGAGGGGAGCAAAGCGCTTCAAATTTCACCTGGAAACACTTTATACAACTTTTCTCATTCCACATCTTGGCCACTTGTCAGCCAGCCCACTACTAGAGAGCTGAGAGCCCCCCCCCCCCCCCCCCCCCCCACCCCCCACATCAGTGCAGAGTTCCCTTCAGATCAGCCCCGTCGTCCCACACGACTCCGAGCAGCACTCAGCTCTTTCTGTGGCCACTGAGGGGTGTTTTAAGTGCATCAACTAGTTCAACTCACCGTGTCTCGGATGAAATCTTTCAGGGTGCCTCCCTCAATGTACTCGGTTATCAAATTGAGCCGCTTGTCCTTGTATAGCACACCAATGAACTTCAACACGTGGGGATGTTCGAGGCACCGCATTACTTTGACCTGAAGATTAGGCAGAAACAGAGGTAGAGTTAAAAAGAAGGAAATCAGATCCATGTTCTCCCATAAGGCAAAACCCTCATAGAAAAAGGAGGTAGAAAGAAGTAATTGTGGGAACATGCGACATGCTTTCAGTTGTGAGTAATGCATTACAGCTCCGTGCAGAGGCATAGGACTCTGTTCGGCCTGCTGCAGATTACCAACCTCCTTTAGGAAATCCTTCTGGGTCTCTTCATCACAACGGATCAGCTCCTTCATCACCATCACTTCTCCTGTGGCTTTAAGAGTCACCTGTTGGTGGGACAAAGCAACATTTGCATTACTTGAAGCCCACTGCATGATGAACATTACAAAAAAAGTCGAGAATGAAGTTAAATACACGGATGAGAAGTTGGAGGCTGACCTTTATAGCCTGCCCGAAGAAGCCTTTTCCTAAGACCTCTCCGTGGATGAGGTCACATGGCCGGAAGATGCGATGAGAGCTGCTGGAGGATCTCAAGGATTCAGAGCGCCCGATGTTTTGGGTAATAAAAGGCATCTCTTTAGGAGAATTTGGCCCTGGTGACTTGCATGTGCTGTTACTGCGCCTGGAGAGAATAAGGTTGATTAAAAATGACAAAAATGATGTACTTATCTCTTGTTCATTACAGACCTGTGATGTGTAAGCTGTGTGGGTGTTGGCTACTCTAACATACCTCAAAGACCTTCTTTTCAGTGTGCTGTCGTCAACCACATCGGTTCTCTCCAGGACCGTTTTAGCGGGCGAGGACAGACGCATGCGGGGCGTGGCTGAGACTCCCAGATGGGTTCTCGGCGACCCGAGTCTGAGCCGGTCTAAACGCTGCCTGACTGGGTCGTACTCCATCAGTAGCTGCAGCGTGTGACTGGTGCGGTGAATAAGATCATCCACCTGAAACGAGAGTTAGGGTTGAAGGAGTTTAAAGTGATTCGTTGATGGGAATATATAGCACACTCTTCCCGAGATTCCTATGATTTCTCGACATAATTAAAACTAAATTTCAACTTAGAGCTACTATGAGGAACTTTTATGTCTCGTATGGTCTCGTTTAGGCAACAGTATTAAATAGAGACGGTTTCATAACCAGGTAAAAGTTCCTCACATCAATTTTAATTATGGATATTTAATTATAAAAACTATGTTTGTTCTGATTTACTCATGTAAACACTGAACATTATAACCTTCATTAAGGCATCATTTATTGCAAGACTGTTGAATTAAACTGCAATAGTTTTCGCTAAGTGTACCTAATAAACTGCCTACATCTACAAGGCAGAGAGCAGAGGAGTTGGATTGGTTCGTAGGACTTGACCGTGAATCAGATTAAGAGTCAAAACTAATTAAAAAGCACGACTTCATTCCCACCTTTGAGATGCTAAGTGCAGTCATACCACATACCGTCCTCTCCCAGCTGAAGAATGTATAAAGGACGGAGGAATGTGAGGAATGCCAAAGAATACATTAGCCTGTGTTGTTGAACAAGAACATAGCTTTGCAAATTGCACTCAAGGAATGGACTTGCCCTTAATAGCGACACTAATTGGCTTCCTTTGACAAAACTCAGATCGCATCCAACTTCACGAGCACCAGAGATGTGTGTGAGGAATAAACCCACCTCCTCCTGCATCAATGTCCCCACAGGAAGGCCATTAATCTCCAGGATCCTGTCCCCAACATGGATGGCATTTCGGACCTCTGGACTAATGAGCATCCCTCTGACTCTGGAACAACACAGTACCGACATCTGTATATGAGTATTAGCACTATAGGAGGAAGGTAGAAATGGTTAAACCTGGGTGACAGATTTACACACACACACACACACACACACCACTGCCCTGCCCTGCTATTTAGCAAACCCATAATCAGTTTCACATTGCTCATGCTGCCCCCGCATAACAACAAGACAGGTAGGGAGACCAGCCTCCATTGGGTCCCACTTACTCTTTGACTTGAACACTCGCTGAGCCGTTGACGTCCCTCAACACTGTGACGGAGAAGCCCCTCTTGCCGTTGGCTGAAGACGGCATGGAGATGAGGGTCACGGTGTGTGGCAGGGAGTCCAGCACGGACTCGTGGGAGCACTTCTCTAACATGGGTGTAAGAACCACCTGCTTGTAGCACTTTCCACTGCACATAACAGGGAACAAAAGGGGTGAACCACTGCATGTGTGGACATGAGCTTGTTGTTAAGTTACTTTTCTATGATATGATAATAATAATGAATAATAACTTCAGGTTATAAGTCCATCTTTGAATCATAAACTCACATGTTAACTAAAACAATACACCCTTCATATCAGAGTAAGAACAGTGAAGAGGTCACTATGCATAACAATTAAATGCCATTCATGCCTCCATTCAACAATATGGTTCCTAAAACAGGCACAGACTACTTAGTCTTTTGTGAGTATTTTGTGTCATTCAGTAACACTGACTTTTACTTCTTGTCGTGCATATTTAGAGAGATATTTAAAAGGATGTTAACCCACAGCAGAAACTGCCAGCTGCTTGTGTCTACATTGCAAACAGCTTTGGAGAGGATTGTGTAGGTGTCTTACCAGTAAAGTTTGGACCGCTCAACTAAGGCGTAGGTGTCCCTGTCCTCAATCACCACCTTGCAGCTCAGACACAAAAAGCACTCCGGGTGATACTTGTGTTCTCCGGCCACCTGGAACCACAAAACAACAAGGGTCGATCTTCAGAAAGGCCTGCGTGACTCGAAGCGGAGAGAAGTAATATGCCGACAGAGAGGCTGCAGTCCCGTCCTGCTTTGCTCCGCTCGTCAGTGATGAGTGTGTCGTGCCGAGTGTTGCTCTGCGCCTTCCTCCCGCTGTGAGCGGTGACGCAGTCGTTAACACCTGCTTTGCTTCAATTATGAGATCAAAGTTTGAGGCCTACATGTTCAAATGTGGCTCAGTGGATAATGTGTGGAGAGAGAGAGGGAGGAAGGAAAAACTTTAGGTTTGACTGGAACGACATCATTACAGGAAGATATATCTTTATATAAAGACATTAACATACTTTCAACCATTTCTTACTAACAGGAAATGATACCATACATGCACTATTGGATGTTAATCAAACTTCACACATGACTAGAAAGCATCTTGCAATGAGATCACATATACTTCCGGAGCCACGGCCATGTTTCAGCTCAACCTTAATTTTCATCTTTCATTGAAATCTTAAAAGTTTCATGACTGTATCGTGCGGCGCTATCAAGGTCACAAAATCATTACCAGCTGGCACAGTAATCAAAAGTGCTTCTGTTATAGTCGTTCCCACTGAAGTCGGTGTCTCCAGGACCACATCTTGCCGTGATGACACACACACACACACACAGACTGACAAGTCAAAAAAACAATACAGTGTCACGGCTGGTAAAAATCGAGTACACTTCATTTTGTCCCTATTCCGGTGTGAATACACAACACACTCAAAACCTGCTTAGAATTAGTGTGTAGTATGGATTAAGGACACATCTAGAGAATCGCTGTTTAGTTCTCTGCAACTTAAGCCCACTTAAAAATAGTTGAAACCAATATTTCTTCCCACATTAGCCACAGCTCTGAGTCAGTGAGTCAGTGCTGGGAAAGGCAGTTGCTACAGAGAGATTAGAGAGATGTCAGCCAAATCATTGTGACATCTCAGGAGTCTGTCTGGAACTCCCTGCCTTCAAGCCAAGCGCAGAACCACCGCAGTCACAACCTGCCTCGGGCTTCAACGGCAAGACGAGATCAAAGTGAAGAACAACTAGGTCTCATTTTGGAGAGGTAGAAACGTGACAGCAGATTAAATGCTCATCAGAAACAATGCCTTAAAATAAAACCATTGATCAATAAACCGTCCAATAATTAAAACCGGGACAAAAACAACAGTGTTCTGGACTTGAATGCGGAACAAGCAGCAGCAGCTCTGCTGACGGCCCACAATGATTCTCTTTCTGGCTTGTGCGCAATCAGCTCTGCCAAAAACACTTGGCTTCACTGGCTGATGAAGCAGGAGGCCAATACTAAATAGACGAGTTCATTGTGTGTGTTGCTTGGTGGCAAAAAGGAAAAACTTCAGTCTAGCTCCGTGTTAGACAAGTGACCCTGGTTGTGACCAGAGAGAGCTGCTGCTGCTGCTGCCGCCTGAAGTTCATGTTTCAATCTGGCGATATTTAGTCACAGCTGGTTGACATTTGGATTAAATTCAACATACAGCAGTTTCTCTGTATTGGTAACATTAAATCTACCTTGACTCAGTGCATGATTATTACATCATGGTTCCAATGTGCGTTGGCCTCTACATCTGACTTTGTAGCATTTCATACTCTCCGTCTCTACACTGGCAAAAATGCAACAAAAATAAGTCTTCTTAAAAGTTACATCGTCTTGTTTCAACAGCAGATACTCGCTCTATGAAAACTCATTAGTAAAGATAATGATGCGAGTGGTGGACTGTGGGTAAAATCGACAGAACATGAACCCCCTCGTGCTCTCGTGTCTTCCCACTCGATCCTCTGTGTAGCCTGGGAAGTGAACTGTGGAGAACTTCTGTCCAGAGGAAGAACCAGTGTGGTCTGGAGCCCAATCTGCTCCGTTCAGCAGCGGCTGCCAACGTAAAGAAATCACTCATCTGTAAATGTAATTACCGCCACAACCCCCCCCTTGCTTTTTAATGCGTGTTAGCATTAATCTGAAGCAGTAGGGAGAAAGTGGAACGCAGAGAGCATTGACACGCTCTGCTGGCGTTCTGGTATTAGTAATAGAGGAGGAAATGGTTGGCAATTGTCGTTATACGATCATGGCCAGGCAGACTTTGAAAGCCTGCCAATCACACGTAGCAGCCGGCTAATAGTTTTGACCCAGAGTTTATTAGACTGAAGCGTCACGCAATCACAAACCAGCAACAGCCTGGACGGTTGTGAAGCTCATTACACACCAGAATAACAACGTGGAAATGAAAGTGCATAAAAACCTCTGGTATTTTTAGCTCTTTAACCAACTTAAAGTGTGCCGTGAGGGTGGTGTTGGAGAAAGTTAGCATGAGCATTAAAAGAGTATTTCAGTAATACAGCATTAGCTCTTCCATTAAGTTGGGAGACTAGTGAGAAACCAATGGTTATAATCGAAGATATTTAAGAAACACAAACTTTTAGACCCTTATACGGGTACGGTGTCAAATACCCTGATCCTCCACTTCCCTTCCTACGCTTCATAGCACCTTTTAGTTTAGTCCTCGTGGCCTGGTAAACGCCCACGTCTTTCATATGCCACACCCTCACTTTGTATCTTTCTGTTACGAATACAGAGCCCAAAACGTAACAAAAGATATTGTAGAAGTGTTGTCACAGGCTGGGTAGCATGTCGACGTGTAATATCAGTGGAGTCCCCCTTTTCATCTCAACTGTTGGTCAGGTTTTGGTTCGGCATTAGGTCCAGCAGACTTACCATGGTGGGTCCAGTCATGAGCAGGGAGCAGCCATGACAGAGCTCTCCAAACTTCTCCCAGTAGTGCTTGCGACAGTACAGCTTGCCTTCCTTCTCATAGTACCAGTTAGTCAGGTGGTCACAGCACACAGAACACCTGAGAGGTAAAAAAAGGAAGAAGAAAAACAGCCCCGGTCACGTCTGCACAGAACAAAGTAGATCAACGGAGGAGAATGAAGAGACGAGGGGCTTCTCCCCGGCTGTAAAGAAATCAATCTTCAAGGGGACGTATGGCCGAGACTCAGAAGCCTGGAGTATTATTTCAAAGACCTGTTGATCATTTCAAAAGAGGAGACGTCGATGCATCGATTCCACAG
The DNA here is from genome assembly GCF_004355925.1 of Anarrhichthys ocellatus. Classification (NCBI taxonomy): domain Eukaryota; kingdom Metazoa; phylum Chordata; class Actinopteri; order Perciformes; family Anarhichadidae; genus Anarrhichthys; species Anarrhichthys ocellatus. Next base: position 7,282,360 of record NW_022280047.1, read on the forward strand.
CTCTCATACAACAACAAGCACTCTGTGGCTCCACTTTGTCTCATTCAGGTTCACGTCATCAACTAATCTATAGCTTATTTTATCTTCAACGAAATAAATCACATTTGAGAGGCTGTAACCACGGAACTACTTAGCGTTCTACTTGACTTCAATGATAAATCCCTGT
>NW_022280047.1:7282925-7339069 GCF_004355925.1 Anarrhichthys ocellatus
TTGACCTTATATATATTAATTATAAGTTTTTTGGCAATTTAATAGTCAGAAAATGTATTATTTGGTTTGAATAAGACATAATGACACAAGATCTGAGCGCCACACAAACACTGAGGACAAAAAGGGACATTTGCAGTTTGGTAAGAGTTAAAACATTTGAACCATCGCCCAAACGATGTCATCTTTTTTGTATCAATCTCAAAACCTCAAAATCCTCATATTACATACCAGAGAATGACGTGGAGTAGTAAAGGAGAGCTCGTGTAGAAACCATAAATCACAGCGAGGTTGGACAGGACGGGGACATTAGCTGGGGGCATGTTCCTCACAATGACAGTTTATACTTTTCCCTCAGTTTAACAAGGTGAAGGTAAATAGCTTGCTCCTGAGATGTGCCGGGTCTTGCATGTGTGCTGTTATTTCTGCAGTTTTATAGAGTGAGGGAAAAAAAGACTTTAAGAAACTAGAATCTTCGCCTTTGTGGAAGGTGGATGCAGGGACAGTTGGGCTATTAGCCTCTGCACGCGACCAATACAGCAGCCAAATACTTTGCTAATTTCCAGCCCTTGAACAGGATCCAGTTGTTTGAGGGAAAACTGCACTTCCACTTTGACAACAACCTACTGCCCGTTAAAAACAAAAGAGTTCAACCGGGGACAGTGATCACATGATGAACATCAATCTGTCTGCACTCATTTTCAGTCACTATCTACCGTCAACTCTCCAATTAAAAAGGTGAAATGCTACAAAAACAACAGTTTAAAAAAGGTAAATATTAAGACTCAAATCCACTTCATAGCATAAGAATACTGACTGAGCCAAGCTGTCACCAGAGAGGATACTGAGCGGATTAGGGGGAGATCTTTTGGCTGCTACTTCGGGACAACATGTTCAGCGTGAGGAATGCTGATGCTGCCCGCAGACTGGATAGCACCAAAAAGCTACGAGCGCTCCTTGAAGAAGCTGCACTGGTGACGCAGAATGGTGGCGGCAGGTTCGATGAACTCTGCTGAAATCAGTTTTTTTGTGCCATTTCTGCATTCAGACTTTGCAAACAACAGTTTCTCAACCTCTTGATTTGGCTTGTAGCTCATTTGAGCAAAAGATGCTAACAGAGACTTCGGGTACAGATCAAAAATAAAACTAACATAGCAGGTGTGACGCAACACACAGGTTTGCTTCCAGGAGTGCCTACAATAACAAACCTTCAACTGCCACTTTACTGACTTCCTGATTAACAACTATTTCTAATTCAGGGTTATGATTGTGAGAGCTCTGCTGACACTCTCTGAATGCTCGCATGCTTGTGTCTACGATGACATTAAGTATATCACATGTATGTCTTCTGCAACCATTTCATGCAAGTATGGAAGATGAAATGAGAAATATTACTGTGAGTGGGAATGTGTTTTTTTTTTTTTTTTTTAACAATGATTGTGGTGCAGCCGCTCTCCGCTGAGCCTCGTGCAGCGCGTTGCTCGCTGCACTGCAGGTTAAGCTCATCCAGGCTCATTGACTTTGGGAAAGATTCCAGATAGTTCAAAGTTTTTCTGGCAGAAGTTAAGAAGGAGCCATCTTACCGAGGGAAGACCACATGTTTGTGTCTATTGTGGAGATAGTAGTGTAGAGAGGGGCCTTCGTGTTGATGCCCTTTTAACAAATAATGTGTGGAAACAAACAGCCTGTTCTCCTGAGATAAAAAGCAACTTTTATCAAGAATGAACACAGGGTCAGTGTAATGATGACTTCAGCCCGATTCATCACACGATGACGTGATGAGGGTGAGACTGCATGAGTAATGGTAGCTGTGCTGCGGTGGCCACAGCTGCTATAAAGTCCACTCATCTGATTTGTGTTCGTCTGTGTGGGAGTGATGTCAAACAATCTGGATGGAGAACTACACAACATTTTATTCCTGTTCATGAAAACTACGGAAATTAGGACCCTAGATCATTTTAATCGTGTATTAAGCTTTGTGGAATTCTACAAAACAGTACCGCTCGACCAAGAGCGTGGTTTGAGATATTACATTCTCACAGGTTCATTATTATCGGTGTGTACACCAGCTGACAAGTCAAAAAATAAATTCCCAAAAATATGTGTTTGCAGTCATTTAGAAACCTTTACACAGTTTGTCCGCTTGACCGCACTGGCGGCTTTAGACGGTACATATATGGGTCACAAGTCTTTAACACGCAAATCTAAGGATTCCAAATCAAAAACGTTGAATGTTTTGTTAGAAAATGTACATTTGCCGATATATAGTTATTCCATTTCCAACTCTCAAACACGGCCATCGGTATCTGACTGATCAAGCTGCAGGATACACAACAGCACTGGTAGGATCAGTATCAGTATTACCTGGTGGTGACACCAATGAGTACATCGTGTCTGCTTTGCTCTAAATAAAAAGCATTCCTTGACAAAACCAGCCGATAAACTATAATTATTGCCCATTACGTCCCTACAATAAATCCAGATAAAGTGATGTACGGGTGCTTATAAAAACACTCGAAGGGCCGGTTGTAACTGTAAGACTGTAACTTCTCCTAACATATTGGTAAATAACTGTCTCTGCATTTGATTATTGTTTATTCAAGTGTAAAAATATTGTACATGCAGTTATATAAATGTAAAAATATATTTAAGCACATTTCTGTCATAACTTAAAGCCTTTTAATTTAGGGTTCAGAAACCCACATTACTCTATCAAAGATCAAACTAATATATATATATATATATATATATATATATATATATATATATATATATATATAAAATATCAAAGGCAAATATCAAACAAGTTATTACAATAACTTTGTTCAAAGCTTAAAATCCTTTCACAGGTGCGTTTGCACAATCCCACGTGAAGCGTTGTAAAGCCACGTTTAAAGTAGTCTTCAATGTACTCACAACACATTTCCATGTCAAGTAACCAGCCAAAGAGCTGCTTCTATGACTGTGTTTAATTATCTCATAACTTCGACTTTCTATCTCAGAATTATGACTTTCTGTCTCATAATTTCGACTACGGGGATATTTTTATTATCAAGTCTAACTTTTACTTATTTATTTATTTTAAATTTTTGCTGCTGGCCGGATTCACGGGCCACATAAAATGACGTGGCGGGCCGGTTTCGGCCCGCGGGCCTTGAGTTTGAGACCCCTGGTCTCGAGGGACTGCTGGTGCAAGATCAGGTGGTTTTTCAATGAACAACACAATGGTCCTGCCTGCACAAACACTACAAAGTAAACATGACTCATTTCCTTATATCCGCATTCCTGCTGGAGTGTATTCCTTTGTTTGTAGTGTGAAGTGAAGATAGTAAGAGAGGGACTTCAAATTGTGGCCTTGAAGACCTGACGAGGGAGTGTTGCACTTATAATGGGACCTTATCTGTGGGTGTGTGACTGCTGTGCTCCAAATGTTCCCCACAACAGCCTCTTAGTGGAGAGTGACTGTTGTTTCTCCGTTCATATCACAGGGACAGTGTGTTATTAGACACAGCCTCTGATTCCTGCTGATTTTGTCAAGACAAAGACAAGCACCAAGTCTGCACATTTGAAAAGCTAAAACCAGCAAAAGTTTAGGTTTTTTTTGGCCTTTGACTATCAGATTAGTTTAAATTTCTGTCAATGGACTTATCGATTAATCAACTTGTACGTTCTGTCCTGCATAACATTTAAGGAAACACAGGTCATAAGAGCTGGCACCAAAACATAAAGGAAGAAACAATAATATAATTTCATATTCTAGTGCAGAAAATGAAAGAGATCAGAAGGACTAAATATCACCCAATCCTAAAAACATGAAATACAACACTATTTTTGTGGCCAAGTATGACGATAATATCTGCAGCTCTATACAGTGATTACATTACAGTCATTTAGCAGACGCTTTTATCCAAATCAACTTACAATTCAGAGTCTATCACATTTCTACACCGCACAGCTACGGCAGCAATTTTGGGGTTTAGTGTCTTGCTCAAGGACACATCGACATGCGACTAGCAGAGCCGGAGATTGAACCGCCGACCCTCTGATTGAAAGACGGCCCTGCTATCCACTTAGCCACAGTCGCCCTGATTGTAAACATCCAGCTTTCTTTGGAGGACTCTGCAGCCAGTGTCTGAGACGGCGGACTCACATCTCTGAATCGCCGTCTAGGAATGCAGAGCACAGCGAGAGTGCCGTTACCTATAGGCTTCAACAACACTGCCAGGGTTTACTGGAACACGGTTGACGTCAGCTTGTAAGAATGTTCCACAAGGTGGAGGTACACGGAGGGGAGAGTGGCAGCATGTGGACAATAGACAATAGGGGCACCACAGGGAGCATCGCGGTAGAAAAGGACATATTGTTTCGTGTTGCTGTACAGTTTTCTTAACAAACTCAGAGATTAAGGTCTTTAAGCATACTTGTGAGCAGAGATCAGAGTGTGTAATTGCTGTTGTGTGTGAAAAAAACAACATTTTGAAACTAAACCTCAGAGACAGCAGTATGGCTTCCCCCACACACGCAAACATATCTAATATATTTTAGTTTCTAGGGAGTGTAACGAAAGACGTTTCAGACAAAGACGCCGCAATAAGGAGGATGCCAAATAAATGTGAGGGAGCATAAAAGTACAAACGGAGGGAGAGGATCAGTGGTCAGGACCTCAACATCTGAGAGAATACCTGGAGCTGTCCAGATGAGTCACTGATGAGTGTTTGGAAAGAGTGAAATCTCAGCACAAGTAAGGAAGGAGGACAATGTGCTGCTGGATACTTGCTCAAAAACTTCAAGAGAGCTATTTCAGTTGTCAGAAACAGACAACAAAGTCAGCACTCATTTTATTCTATTCTTAAGGCTTTTTGGACATGCCAGCAGTCCTCCAGAGCCAGACTGCGGCCATAAAAACCAAACATTTTTTGGATATACTCCACAATATGAGGCTTGTGCTGTGCTGCAATCGGCTACAGTCACAGATCCAAACAGACACTTCTTACTCATCTATTTTATAGTGTTAGTGTCAAATCAGGCGCGGTGACAATTCATGTTCACATGACAGTCAGCAACAGTTTGATCGAGTGTAATCGGCTTCATTTACATCTGAGCCACGTTATCTCACATGAGAACAAGTGAACGTTACCGTTAATCAAGGGGAAACCAAATGAGTGACACGTCGCGCTGGCATGTACAGGAAGCCACAGGTCACTGCCCCACGCAGAGATGTCTCACTGCGGGGCCGTGACCTGTGGAAGTCAGAGAGCTCACATCAGCTCAAATGTGGCAATCATTAAGCCTCAGGGGCCGAGAGTCTGAGCAAAGTCCTCCTCCTAGTGGGACCTTTTCACTGACCAATCTGTAGTCCACAACCTGGACCGTCCCTGTGCACAGGTCGGTCAGCTGTGACTGTAGCAGCAATGGACATCCCACATGGTGCATTTTGTGCAGAGAGGCACAACACAATGGGTAATTGTTAAAAACTGGTCTAGGAGGCCCATGTTGAGGCTACAAGACAGAAGCTTCTGGGGTTATCCACAAGGCCATTTGTAAGTTCACCCGTACAGTGAAAGCAGCCAGCAGGTCAACCAACAGAAAACAACAATTGTGTCCATTTCAATGCAAACGGTAACCCCTCTTCTTTCTATGAAAACAACACAGCAGAGCTCATTACACGGAGTAGTGCAGGCGAGTTTAAAACCAGAAAGCGGAACACTTACTGGAAGCAGGCGGTGTGCCAGGTGTCCTGCAGGACTTTCATGTGAAACGAGTCTTGAATATCTCCTCCACATCCCGCACAGTAACAATGATCTGTACCTTTAAGAAAAGACAAAAGAGTAACATTGCATGCTGAAAAAGCCTGAGGAGTATTTGGAGAAAAGTGAGTAAACAACAGGTTCGACGTAGCACTGAAAATGCACCAACAAAAAACAAGCTGTAAACGTTCAACATCGAATCAACTTGACCGAGAGACTACAACATGTCGCTGTACGGAGACAATGTCTCATCGGTATAAAGTTACAACATGAGATATGTCTTACCTTCTGGTTCCTCCATCTACTTTCTGTGTCGTTGATATTCAAATCCTTTCACAGACGAGTCATACTGAAGCAGGAGAGCTGCGATGCGCCGCTTCAAAGTTTCCTCCCCGTCGTTCAACCAGGACTCTCAGCTCTGAATACCTCGGGAAAGAATAACACTCACAAATCCCTTTAATGCTCCGCAGAAAGAGTAAAAGAGTAACGACGCTCCTATTGGACGAGGCTGCTTCCTTGCCGCTGGCAGGATAACTGACGTAATGCAGTCTTCAAATTCCTGTACGGAAAGCGGAAGGGCTCAACTAGAGCACCTGGAAACAGGAGAAAACTGAGGTTTGGTCCCAAACTGGAAAGGAACAACAGTGGCGCCATCTACTGACAGAATGACCACATTACCTTTCAATAGCACACAAGCGAGCACACATTGAACTATTATATAGTGCTTTTGAAGGTCCTATAGATCATATAGGTTTTATAGATATATTTAACTTTATGAATAGTGTGGCAGAGGAAATACTTTAATTTCCTACATTATCTGTATTTGTCATTTGTTTTGATTTTAACATGTGCAACAACAAAAAACGCAAACTACTGTGGCACAGTGAGCAGTGCCAGAGTCAGAATTTCAGAAAAACCAAAGTCATGATCCTCTATACCCAGAACATGTTGTCCACACACCATACAGCCTAACAATGTTTTCAATAAATGAATTCAATCAAATGAATAATTACATTTTGATAATGTTATTTGTATTATTATTAAATTCCTCAACAAATGTTTGTTTTTTAAGCTTTCTTCAAGCTGCCAGAAACACCTATTCTGGTGGAGAAATAGTTCTGTATTATTGTGTTTATTTGATGGCCTTAAAGTGGTCAGATTTAAAAAGGGGTCAGGGTAGTTTTCCCACAGTAGGTGTAATGTGGGTGAACATCTATGGCCTGATGTATCAAAGGTAAAATATAAGACGGTCAAAAAGATTTTGTTACTGTAATTTCACACTTGTTTACTGTCATGCCACTCTTTGATTAACACTAGATGATTCAAGGTGTTGATTTATGGTTACATGTAGCTAAAGAAGCTTGGTTTGCTTTTTAAGTGAGGATTTCATTTTGTCACAACAAATTCTGACGATACAGAGAAAAGCTGTAACAGGGAAGAGAAACAGAGCGGTCTATAGTTAATGTAATAAGGAGGATGTTGTTGATAAGTGAGACAGCTTGAGATAGAGCTTGCACTCTTATCCCAAATTAGTTGACTTTACTAGAAAATTGCATGGAAACCCGTTGCCTCAAACCATTTAAGTATTTACACATGGAGGAACTAAACAGGTCAAGTTGTGTTAACATAGAACCATGAATGGATGCAGTAGACATATTTAAATCCACATTAGTAATCTTAACTCAAAATCATTTGTTCACTTAAATTATTTATTTTCCTGAGTCTAAGTTGAATTAAATAACTATTTTAAGTTCAACATACATAAACATATCAAATCACGAATATAACATTATTTATTGCTACTTAAGATCATTAGTTAATTTAAGTAATGTCTTTTGATTTTGAGATTAAATGCATTGTTTCAACAAAATTGAATGGAAGGAAAGAAATTAAACAATACATTTTCATGTTGTAATGTGTTTATTGTTGCAAAACATAGCATTGTAACACTTCAAATGTTTTACTGCAGCAAAAAAGAAAACCTTTTACAAAAACAAGTAAAAGCAGGCATTAGGACTGCTTGGTAAAAATTCCAACTTGTCTAGAGAAGGAATATCAACATACAGCATTACACAGTATCGGCGCCGTGTGAACGACTGGTCACAGACGGACAGGCACTAAAACTGGATGTGAGCCTCTAAAAGTTCAACTTGACTGGATGAGGACGGATGAATGGGTTAACCATACCAAGTCAACTGAACACTAATATGCAGTCCTGAGCAAACTGTAGAACACAAGTGGTGGAACATTCATGCTCCTCATTTAGCATAAGTCACTTCTAACATCATTTAAAATAACAAGTACCTGTTAAACATCTCCTTAGTATCATTGGTGACAAAGGGGAATGAAACCATGTGAGGCTTTTGTGTTGTACTTAAAGACTTATTAAGGTTTGGAGGGGCTAGTAGGGTCAAAATGGGGACATTAACAATATGCTGAATACAGAGGCACAAAGTTGTAGTGACCTGATGCTGACTAAACAATAATGTTCCCTGCCTCAGTGTAGACCGGTGAGATGGTTACATGTCATCATCGTTATGAAGACAGATAGCACCACAGGGCCGAGAATGATGATGTCACCGGTAGCAGCAGTAGAGCAGTCACAAGTGCCCGTGTGAGCATTTGAGTTTCAATAATACCCACGAGGTAGCAGACCCCAAGGTTGAGGTGTTTCTGCATATAAGACCTAAATATTAGTACAAAAATAGCACATGTACACTACCAAACTACAATCCTAATAATACACACGCACTGAAATGTAAATATTTGCATTCAGACAGGTAGAAAAAAAGAGGCTCTGCTAAAACATTTTTAAATGGCAGCATCTTACGTATTTTGAGTGTGTGTGTGTGTGTGTGTGGCCTCCTTAGAGACCACTTCATATATACGGACCTATATTCACCCCCTAGCTGCAGCTGCATGGTGTGCCATGGAAAAATCTAAAGCAGCCATGGCTTCTCACAGTATACTTGACATACATTATTTACATTGCAAGCTGGTCATTCAAGGTTTGTTAACTTGGTTTTAGTTCACTGCTGCCCAATGTGAGAAGTACCTGTTGGATGAACTGGGACGTGAGCGTCATAGACTTGGGGTAGTTGAGATGCAGTTAGTATGCGAGTCAAGTAAGCGGTTACTTACAAAGGCTGGTTTGTAGAAGTCTGTGGGATTGTCACCAAGGACAACAGTTGAATATCAGTTGGCTCTGTAGTCTTTTGGGGGGAAAAGCGACGACACAAGTTACACAGCTAGATGGACAAGAAAATGAACGAGAAAGCTCTACCAACCAAACACAATTTTGATTGTATTGCACAACTACTACAGTAGCACTTTCTGTGACATGTCATTATATCAGCTGTGAAAAACAATGCAAATGCATAATGGACATGTACCGACCGTGGTCTGTTGTGAAAGGTTTGTCAACAGCTTCCTCTTTTAGATATCTCGAAAAGACGAAAAATGTGCTCATCGATGCTTTCATAGAATTCCTGTAAAATACAGAGAATGCTCATCACATGTCAAGACTAAATAAGGATTGTTTGCATCTTTAAAAAAAAGAGCTGCTAAGTTGTGCTCCGACTGTTTCCCCAGATCATGAACCTCAGTAGCTTCACGACTGGAATCCTCACTGTCCTCTAAATCAGTGGCGTCATTTGGAGGTCCGTGTTCTTCTTGGGCCATTTCAATAGTTACACTACCAGAGGCAGAATTTCTGTCTTGAACATCCTCCAATTATCTGTTCTGTGCTGTTTACCTCTATGTGCATTAAATGTGTACACAATTAAGTGAGTACACATTAGTATGAAAGTACATCCGTTATATAGACAGTGGACTCTGTGATTAACTGTTAAATGTGTACTGCACAGGTGAGTGAAAAAACTTCATCTGTGCGGGGTGCAGAAAAATCGCATAACTGCCAGTGAAAGGTTACTTGGGCAGTTTCACACAGTTGTGCATCTTGAGCTTTCTGGTGAATCTTAGATAAGTGGACCTTAATTAAGGGCATGTAACGGGCCTGTCATGTTTAAACAGGGAACACCTTTTCCCAGTTATAAACTCACAATACTTCCACTTCATCTTCACAAGAACCTGTAAAAACAGAACATAGGAAAACTTTTAGCTCAACTTTCAGCTCAACAACCCAGTTGCAGTAACAGTACGCGGTCGGACGCAGCAGCCAGGACGAGCAGACTCCTTTCGACACTTCGCCATGCGCTGCCCCCCGCACTTTTTCTTATTCGAGTGAATTTCAAATGGGCCCCTCCCTTACAGAAATGTAACCTACTAAGTTATCTCTGCTAAACATGATCATTGCACTCAATATGTCAGCTGAATAGTGCAAACAACTAAATAGATTTAGTAACGACACTGCTGTTTTATAAAACATAAAAGTATAATTAATGAGCACTAAATCTGGGTTTACAGTGTGCATAAAGCAGAGATGGCCTCCTCGTTTGAACAATGTGTATATTTGACAATGAGTGGGACTTGTTTGCACAGTGTACATACTGAAATAAATGAAGATGTATTGGACTTCTCTATACACTACCGTGACAATGACATGACATAATACCAGTGTTGACACTTCTTTTTACGTAGTTACCTAGAGTTTCCTCTTTGAGAGCTCCGCCAACTGACAGTTCGACCTTTTGCCTCAATGCCTGAGAGAGTTTCTATTGTGAGGGATTTAGTGCTGGTGCCACAGTCTGTCCACATATACCACAGCTTTTGCTGTAAGGCGTTTTGACCCCATTACCAAATAATGGAAGTGGCACCCACAGTCAAATTCATGGTTTCTAGTTTTGCCTTGCGTCTCCTCCCCTTTCTCCAGTCTTTCTTCTTTCATCAACCATAATCAAATTCTGTTTAGTAACTGTAACAAATAGATCATAGTGAACGCTGTTGATTACTGTATTATCACTATTATTTCATTGAATTCAGACCACTTTTACTAATCATTATTGTTACACTTATTTGATTAATACTATTTGTCTGGTATTATTATCGCTCTTATTAGTATGGCTATGATAAGGTGCCTGAAAAATAACATGCAATGCGGCTAAACATTATTAAGCTAGAGGAAAGCCCCTCAAAAGTGCTTTCGTTTTTTAGATACCCGTACTGGACCTAGAACAAAGCACAACAATGTATTGCTTTAGGTCTCTCACATATGAAATGTATTATTGTATAAAACTATTAAGCTGCAAATGTAGATAAACTGACAGATATTGGAACACACATCACAAATAAAAATGAAGTGCAAAATAAAGCCAGGCTGAATGGGGGATGAAACACTGGAACTTGTGTAGTCTCATGACAAGCTCTGATTGGTTCCAAGTTGTGTCACAAAGAGCAGAGAGTTCCTCTACATGTGTGAAAAACAGAAAGTGAATACTTCATGCAGTGAGGAAATACATCTTCACTTCGAAAGAATCAAGCTGCATGCAACACAGGATATGTTTAGGTTATCAGCTTTTCTTTTTTTGTCTTTCCTCATAAATTATATTCAACTTCTTGTGTACAAATTTGTTGTAGGGCTCCTATACCCTCCTTCATTATTTACCCAATACTCAGACTCAAACCAGTACTCACCTGTGTTGTAACTGGCCCGAGCTTTTTTGTGTGACCGTTTCTGAGTTGTGATTTGATTAAACACAATACTTTCATTTTTGCTCATGGTGAACGTTCCTAAACTGGACTACATTTTGACACAGGGCAAAATCCTTTTTGCAATTCATCATATTGTGTACATACCGGTGCAGTTGTTTGTTTTGGCCACTTTGTAATCCAGGCTTGATATTTGCACATTTTGGGGCAAAGTATTTATGCTCCACCAAAAAAAAGCATTGTACGCAGAGTCACTGTGAAAAGTGCAACATAGGCCAACCTTTAAATGACCAAACACATTGTTACTGGATCAAATTGTGAGCGTCTCTTATGTCTATTGATCCAACCCTTGATCAATGTATATCTTTTTTTAAATCTTCAAATATTTTACATCTTCAGTTGGCTCCTGTGTTTTGCCCATGTCAGATTAAGGCTGAACAAGTATATTTAAAATGAATTAATGATGAATTAATTGGACAGAAGGCTATAATGTACACTTTTTCCTCTCGGACTCAGGCTGTTGTTTAAAGATAAATGTGCACAGTCCACATATTACACATTTGCATGCATTAATAGCTCTACGTCAACTGGATTAAAATGGAGCCTCTGCCTTTTATTGACCTGTCGCCACGGTGAATCGTGGAGGTGGGCGCAGCGTGAGGGGCTACTGAGGTGCGACAGGCCGCAGCTGGAACACACTAAAGAAATGACGCCCACGAGGAAGTGCAGTTATCTAAATGACCAGTCAGGTCAACCTCCAAAGACACCCATGTTAAAATACCCAACTTTACACCATAAATAAACATGCATGGTCTCTATAGCTAATATCCCAGTTCATGACAGCTGTACTTTATTTATCACACTCATTTAAATTCAATTGAGTTAAGCATAATTAAGGTCGTGGCCAGCATAACCCTGACCTGTCTCAGTTGTATACATCCATGCTTCGGCTCCTACTATCCACCTCTTCCCATTTTCAGAGGGGTGTCATCGCTGTGGTCGCTCTGTTCTCACAGCCTACTGCATAGCGGAGCTTTACGCATCAAGGCTTTTATTTTGAAAAGAGGTGTGCCTTCAGCTTGCTAACGCGACAGTGACCGGAGCAGCAAGGATAAAAGAGTGCGCGTATGTTATGTTACAAAACACCGAGTTGGTTGAATAAGGAGGAAACGTGGTGGGCTTTGCACGTGCATGTTACCAGTCGTTGTGTTGTTGGATATCCTTGGCGCATATTATAGGCTTTCATTCAAAATTGATAGTCAGTGTCGCTCTGAGTCTGTAATGTGAGTAGACCATAGAACATATGGACTTTGTTTATTTGTTTATTTTTTTTACCCTGGGATAATTATTGAACGGAATCGATGCTGTTGGTTTGGTTAGAAGTTAACGGGATTGGTTATCTTTTGGATGTATGATACAGTGAAACGCTGCACCGGTAACTGTGTAAAGGAAAAGCCGTCAAGGCCCTCCAATCGCTTTCAAACCACGATGGAGGTCGGCGCCGGAGATCCAAAGACGCCCCCCGGTGAGGGAGATTATGCTCTGAACCCCTTAGATCTCAAAGTGGTCGCCGAGAGAACCGTGGGCGCAGAGGCGCAGAGACCCACATGGAGTGGGCGGCTGGACTTCATTCTGGCCACGGTGGGGTACGCGGTGGGACTGGGCAATGTCTGGAGGTTCCCCTACCTGTGCTACAGCAGCGGTGGAGGTAAGACTGTCTAAGAGGTCATGGAGGTTTGCTCTAATAATCCTGATCTGCAAGATCATTTATGGCAGGGAGACAGACATTTAAATGTTATACAAATGTATTTACAGTGGAATAGCCTTCTACTTTGCATAGGCTACTTGAGGGTGTTGCTGGACCAAAATTCAGAGGTGGTTCCAATATTTTGCCCCCCTTGTGTATGTATATATGGTATACAATATAGTGTAAAACACTACTTTTAATTATGACCTAAATAATAAACATGTATTTCAATTTACACATTTCTGACAATGTCACCAAAAACGGAACATTACAAAAGGTTTATGGCTGAGCTGTATTGGCTTGCAATAGATTCAAGGTGTGAACCTAATAAAGTGGCCACAGAGTGTATATTAAAAGTCATGATTAACAATCATGTACTTATAAGTCAAAGAAGGACATTAAGTTAAGTTATTTGTCTTACTATTCTGACCGCCCTGTTCAAAGTTTTCCCTACCCAGCCCTAAAGAACAGTCACATGCAGGATGGCAGATATCGACTTCATGAATGCCTTTTATAGAACAATCGTCCCAGTCATAACCACGGACAGTCATAACAACAGAAACTGCGACGTGTCCCCAACATGCTTTTATTTGAAATTCAAAATTGAAGCACATGTGTCAGTTGAGTGTTAATCTTTCATAACTAATTAAATGATTTTTTGTCATCCAACCAGCCAACCATTCTGTAAACCACTTGGGTTTACAGAATAAGCCTGTCCTCGAGGTAACACATCCAGTTATTCAATTCAGCACGGCATCTCGCGGCTGTTGTGAAACAAGAGCTTACGCAATTGATTGCCTTTCTTTTCACTGAATGACAGGTGTGTTTGTAGATCAACAAGCCTTCAATTGTAAATAAAGATGAGTAAGCTGATAAGGTATGAGTCTTCTTTCCGAGAATAAACAGTATATGTGTTTTTAGGGATTAGATTCATCAATTTAACAGACAAATTTGATAAGCAGAAACTGATGTTTTCTTTAATAAATAAAAAAAGTCACTAAAAACCTGTTATAGAGTAAGTATGCTTTATCTAATCAGGTTTTACCAGTAGTATCAGCCACCCACTGTTCTTTCCTGTTCTTCTGGTTCAGGTGCCTTCATGATCCCCTATTTCACCATGATGTTCCTGTGTGGCATTCCTCTGCTCTTCATGGAGTTTTCCATTGGGCAGTACACTCGTTTAGGGCCAGTGCACACTCTCGCCAAAATCTGTCCCTTGTTAAAAGGTGAGTGACTCTCCAGGCTGATCGGTGACGAGGATGACCATCTGAGGAATTTTCCTACAATTTCACTTTTTTCAGTAGACAGACAATGTTCTTTATTTGTTTGTCTCTTTTTGCTATTGAAGTATGTTTACAAAGTCTAGCCCATGACCAGCAGCATGTATCGGGCACAAATGATCAGACACGTATCCTTGTTATCTACATTTTAGAGAGTGGTAACTTTAATTATTGAACATCAAATAGTTATTTCTTTATATAGTTTTTACCATAAAAATGTTACTACAATCCATTGTTGAACAAATTGAATTATTATCCAAAAGTCCGAGAAACCCATACAGTATGTAAACAAATAACTAGATTGATCCTGAAGAGGGCAAATCCAGATCATTTCATTAGAGGCTGACACATTTCTGTGTATTTAATATTTGCAGCAAACATGAAAAATTAATTATTAGACAAAACATGGGCAAAAGAGATGATTGATGTAGCTTTGCAATAGCTGTCAACAACACAATTGTCTTTTTAAGGTGTGAGTTAGAAATAAAAATATTTGGGAAATAACACATATTGTCAAATAGATTGGGAAACTGTGTTGGTGTACCTACAGGCAGTCATGATGGCTTGATTAAATATAATACATTTACAGCACTAAACATGATGTGAAAGTTAGCACCAGTAACTGTTAGTTGGACAAAAACCAGAAGAGTGCATTTGCTGCTCCCATCAACAGGTGGTTGTCAGAACAAGGAGCAGGAAACGTCACATACTGTATGTGGTGACGCGCAGGTACATAAAGTAAAATCAAACAAACAGCACTACTTTATGCACACTGTATCTAAATACAGATTTCAGTAGATCCATCTATATGGGAGGAATTCAGTGTAATATTGCTGACACCCCTTTACCCTCTCAGGAGTAATGACAGGCATCTCTAAAGGCCGCTGTACTGTTCAGGACCCAAGACACCACAGTGTTTACGGCGAAGTCGTTTGTAAGAGCGGTTCTCGAGAAAGCTGCAAGCAGCAACACCCCAGACCGAGCATTCAGCCCGTACTGAAGGGGCAAGTTTTGAGTGGCCACTGCATTAGTACTTCTGATTTACAGTACACATAGTTCGCACATTTTACATATTTCCGTTCTGTTACTCTGGGCTTGTTTTTGGTCCTGATGGTGTTTGTTTGTTTGGACACAAGACCAGAATTCACTGAAATTTAGTGAGAGTTAAGCAATGTGTCAAGAAGCAAGTGATTTTTTTTTTTACTCCGAAACCAGCAATGTTTTGAAAACTATTTGTTAATAATAGAGGACTTTCAATGAAAGTTTCTGGCACATGTACTCCGTGCATATCTGTCTCTGTATATTTGATTCAGATCTGGATTCAAATAATCATTTATACAATAATTCATACTAAACATCAGTGTTTTCTGCCTTCTTTTTCAAATGAATTGGATTGTTGTCACATGTTGATGGATGGGATCTTGTCAAGTGAACATTTCAATCACTGCTGTAATCACTGTTTTCTCTTGAGTCTTTAGCTTGAACATTTTAATCACACATCCTCTGGAATTGAACGAACATTAAAATGTGTATCAGTAAGAAAGAAATCATTAAATCAACCGAACCATGAATTGTATCCTTCTTTGATTTACCTGAATTATAATTAAATCAAATGAGTATCACTGAAGTCCATGTTCATTCTTTAAACTAATTTGTTGATTATTTAAAAGCTTACAGTGCCTATGAAATCATGGAGGCCAGGAGTTATTTGCAAAATTGTAAATCAATCATGATGATTGAAGTGACGTGTGTGGACCCAGAGAGCACTGGCTGGCAGTCAACCGGCTGATCACACAAGAGCCCAGCCATCAACAATCAATACTTATGGGTGTAAATTGGAAATGCTGTCTGTCTTGTTCTAACTTAAAAAGTTTCTCCATAGTTTTCTTATCTCCTTAAAGACAGAGATTATCTACCCGGTCAAAACGTATGGGTCCTTCCCTTGATTTATCACTCATTTCTTCCTGGTTAATGCCTGGTTAAGGGCCAAAAGCAGGTCGTTTTTTCTCTATGTTCTTTTGAATTACTTTCCAGTCCAACTCAGTGCAGTTTGCTGTGATGTACATGTGATCTGTGATTTAGATGCTTTAGATATCTATCATAAATCAACAAATATGCCTGTGCCTAATTCACTGCAGTATGCTTAATCATAGCATACAAATGTATGATTTTAATTGGTTAAATTTGCTGCCACTATTTTGCTGATTGTCTCGTTTGTCCCTGTAAGTGTATCTAGTGGTCACGGGAGGCACGACAGCTTAATAAACTAATGAAGAAGAGTCAGAAGAGGATAGTTCAAACTGATTCCCTCTATCTTTGCCTGCTCTGCCTCGTTTCTTTGACTCCAGCAGACTGATATGTTTTGGCAGTTGAAAATGACTTCACCACTTAGAGTGTGTCTGGTGCACCAGTGGAGCAGTCAGCCGCCATGTAAGCTAGATTTGTAGAGTGAAAGAGGCAAACGGGCAATAACAATGGAAGGAGCGCCTAACGTGGACCATACAAAGTGGTTCTATAGCTGATCCTGGAGCTCAGGCGGGGTTTCCTTTTGTTCGGTGGTTATGATTACACAGAGCTGTTTGATCAGATAGCGATAGATAGAGCATGGAATTCCAGTCTCCAACCAGTAGAAAAAAATGTTTTTTAGGAAGCGAAGTTTTGATATTCTGCTGAAAATCAGAGAGCCATTTCCTTCAAAGACAGTGTTGCCGTCAGCGGGAAAACATTTCTCTACCATTCTCAAATTACAAAGATGGCAATGACAACATGAGGCAAAATATCAAGAATGAGGATAGTAATAACAAATAGCAAACAAATAGTTTGACATCTCTGGGAATGAGCTCATTCGCTTTCTTGTTGGGTTAGATGTGAAATCTATGCCTTTCTACCCCAGTGTGGTAAATATGTAGCTGGGGCTAGCAGCCACTTAGCTTTGCTTAGCATCAAGACTTGAAACAGCTTGACTGAGAGCGTGAAGCGCTCTGTACAAAACATAATGTGTATAAACAACCATTTGCTATTACAAGGGGGTTATGTGCTGGACACATATTTTCTTTATACATTTCTTCTTTGTGTTAAGATGTAACAAATCGGATATTACATGTAGATTAGTGAGTTTATAATGTGCTGGTTGGCAGAACTGTTTCTGTGCTAAGCTAGGCTACCCTGCTGCTAGCTCCAGCTAAATATTTACCAAACATGAGACTTTCACAGCGAGTCAGCAAATACGCACATTTGTTTATGTACCTCTTCCTGCTCTATTTAAGATTAGGATTTTTAGCTGAGTCATTGCTCTGAATTCCCCAAACTGAAATCTGATGCACAGCTAAGGACCACAGGTGTTAAAAGCCTGAATAATGTACATCTGTAACCTGCAATACTGGCTCTTCTCTGTTGCCTCTGTTTATGTGAGATGTAGTCTGTACCCGGAACTTTGATCCTAGGCACGAATAATTGAAACAGGAATATGTTATAACAGATGGCATGATTTCTGCGGAGTCGTCTCTCACGTTGTGTCCTCCCTCCCTACGTGTCACTCTGCAGGTGTTGGCCTGGCCACAGTTGTTATCTCCTTTGTGTTCTCCACGTACTACAATGTGCTCTTGAGCTGGGCGCTTTACTATTTCTTTAACTCGTTCGGAGCGACCCTCCCCTGGACGTCCTGCAACAACACCTGGAACGCTGTCGGAAACTGTTCCAGTGGTTTCGCCGGCAACAGCACACACCTGCAGTCGGCCAGCCAACAGTTCTTTGAGTGAGAATAGTTCACTGCATTTCATCTCTATATTTACACTATTAATGTCAACACTCCAGCTGTTTTTATATTTACACTGTACAGCCCTCATTCAAATAGTGTTTCTCTTCAAGGCACTGAAAACTTTTCTCAATCATCTTCTTACTGTGAAGCGATGTTGGTTGACTTTTCTGAGAGGTTTATGGATTTGTTTTTGTTTGTGCCCTTCTCGTTGCTCTGAAGTGTTTGGGGCTGACCAAACATCACCCGCACAGTCCCGATGAAGCAGATAAACTAAGCTTTCCCTTTGTCCTCTGTTGAATTTGACACATCAGACAAACATTTTCAAAATGACAAAAGAAATCACTGCGGTTTCTAGACAGCTTCAAGTCATTCAAAATGATGAGTTTCCAAAAACTCCCACAAGCCAGCAAGTTCTGGTTTTGCCTATTTACAATAAAAGTTAGTCTCTCCAGAGCTAGAAAGGCTGCCAATGCCTTTATCAGTATTCTAATAGATCGTTTAGTTATCCCGAGTGTAGAGTTCAAATTAAGTTCAATGTGTATTTTCCCAGTACACAAAGTTTCGCTTGTAAATTAATTTCCTTTCCAACTATAAAGGTGTTTGTCTAGCTTTTAAGCCCTGGCTGAAGAAGAGCAGTGCTTAAAGAGGAAGCCCTGATGTTGATATCGGCCCAATAGACACCCAAGCTGGAAAGGGAGCCACAGAGAAATAATACATTGCTGATCTTAACTGGGCAGCCCTGTAATATCATTGTAAATTGGGGAGTGGAAGCACTTTCATTTGGTAAAACAATAATAGCCTTAGTTGGAGTCCAGCCTTTTTATTATTCCAGATAAATTAGTTCAATAAATCATTATTATTATGAAAACAGTGTTAGGTAGATGAAATGGAAGTGATTGAAAAAGATTTTTGGTAACACTTGCATTTTCATTATATTTATTTGACCAATCATAGATAAAGGCGTTTGAGTCCATTGGTTTATTATTTATTTATTCACTTTTTCTACCAAGGAATCATCATTTATTGTTTCACCTCAAGACACATCTTCACCTCTATGTATGTAAAACCTTCCTCAGAAGTTGTGAATGGCAAAGAAAGCTATGTGATGGTCATGACCACCTACAGTTATACCTGCGATGCCTTCATGAGCCCTTATGGCCGTAGCCTAAGGCTCAATAGCTAATACAATTACACCTATCTGGTTGAACATTGGAGACTAAATGGTTTAGAAACATTACTGTTGGTCAAGCTCATCTTTGTTTGTTTAACTATCAACAAGCAAGAGCTAATTATGTTTTAGTTTTCTTAAAGTTTAAGTTTTCAGGGGCTTTAAGGATACACTAATGGGGATCACTTGTTATTTGTATTTTCATGCTTCTTTTTCCTTTTTTCTAGTCACAGCCTTCTGCAGAAAACCAGTGGCATTGAAGAATCTGGTGGCATATGCTGGGAACTCTTCGGCTATCTAATTCTTTCCTGGGTCATCGTGTATTTATGCATATTTAAAGGAATCAAATCCACTGGCAAGGTCAGAAGATTTGTTTATGCACAGTGGCAATTCTGCTTAATGTTGTAGCAATGTTGTAATGTCACAGTCTTTGTTTGAAAACCATCTCTCCTCTGGCATTTTGTCACAGTTGATGTTAGTAGTTCAGCAATGTCAGAGATAAATACAAGGAGGTTTTTAAGCCAATGTGATCATTTTTGTGCTGATCACAGGGTTATAGTTTGTAGTTTATCGTCTATAGGCTAAGTCATTTTTCTTTTTTTCCAGAATGAAATTTAAAAAAAGTTCTTTACTCCGGAAAGTGTTTGTACCATCCACTTTTTTAAAATGCATCTTATTCTGTTATGTGTTTTTGTTTTATACTTATGAAGAGGATGAATATACTTTTGTGTAAAAACACACAAGACAAGCTTTAGATGCAAAACAAACATGTTTGCTCAGCTAATTCAGAATCAGAACATGAAATGAAACAGAGAAGAGCTTTGGAATTGGATATGCTCCCAACATGCATGTTAGATACTGTGCAGTAATTCATCAACTGTAAAGTTTTGACCTGACTTAATAATGCGACCTTAAGGTATTCCCTTGAATGACCCAAACCCACACATTGATCAGAGTCTGCTTCTCACTTTCTGTGTCACACAGGTTGTGTATTTCACCACTGTATTTCCGTACTTCGTCCTGTTTGCCCTGCTCATCAATAATGTGCAGCTTCCGGGAGCCAAGAATGGTATCCTCTACTTTGTGACGCCTGTCTGGGGCAAACTGTTTGAAGTACAGGTGAGACTGTTAATGAACGGGTGAAAATAGTAGATTAACTTGTACGATTCAGGAGATCATTGCAGCAATGAACTCAATGAACAGGACATCTTAGACAGTGACGAGTTTGGTTTTGAAGATTTTAGGAACCGCTGCCAGAATAAAATTTCAGGACAGAAAGCGTAACTAGATCCAGAGCAGGGGCTTCAGATCTCTCTCAATGGTCTGGACCGGCTACAGCTGGGTCTTTCTTGACCACTCAAAAGTACAAGAACAAGTAAGCTGGATGCCTACTAAACGTAGGTTGAGTAGTGTAAATGTAAACAGCAGTGATCCTGCTCATTGAAAAATGAACACACATATTTAAAGTGTGATTTCAGATCTCTCACTACCATTAAATATTCATTAGTAAATGTGCAATCAAACACATTTCAAAAACCCACTAAAACCCACTTGAAAAATGTTTTTGCTCTCGGAGGAACCCATCACTCATGGTGAAAGCTGATCATAGTTTAAAAAACTAAATTCAATGAAACTACACAGAAGTTGATCGTGTTCCTGCTCTTCTTTCTCTCCATCATAGGTCTGGGTTAATGCCGCTGCTCAGGTGTTTAACTCTATCGGAATAGCATTTGGCTCCATGATTTCGATGGCTAGTTACAACAAGTTCAGCAACAACATTATGAGGTAAAGATTTAAAACTCTCTATCTGGAAAAGCTGTACTGTGTCTTTGAAAGTGAATATCAACTGTGTTGGTTTCTTGTTTGTTCCCTCAGTGTACATATTAGGGCACCATCGCAAACCTCCAAAAATACAACTGATTCACTTGACTGAAAATACAATCAATATTTAGCCTATAAGTTACTCCAAGACCATCCACTATAAACCTGACAATGTGCTGCGAGTTGAACACGAGTGCTCTCAGTTGTGCTGCAGCAGAAGAAGGCAAATTGTTTATTAAATAAGCCTTTTTGGTCTTCTTTTTCCACATTTGCTGTGATGATTTTGTTGCTATATCTTCAGCTGCTCTCTAGAAAGGTTACTCCCATCCTGCAGAGACCTGGAATGGACCCTGCCTGCTAGACTCAATTACATCCACAGCTACGACCAGAGAGAAATGAAGAGTTACTGGTTTCATTTAGAATAAAAGGGGTGTTTTAATGCAGGATATGGCCTCAGCTTCTCTGTGGGATGTGGAAAACATTATACCAGAAACCCTTAGATGCCCTACATTATGTACCTGCCAGAGACACTTTTTATTTTCATTTAAAACATTTTACAATAATTTCTGACTAACTAAGAGCTTGTTGCTCCAGTTTAAAGCTTCAGACTATTGTCTTGATGATCAAATGGCTGCTTCATAGTCTAGTACCTTTGTTTTCACTGCCTAAATGCTGTAAATGCACTAACATTGTTTATTCTGTCCTCCTTCTTTCCCAGGGACGCTTTAATTGTAGTAATTGCCAACTCATTCACTAGTATCCTGGCTGGCTTTGTGATCTTCTCAGCTATTGGCTACATGGCTCATATACATAACCTCCCAGTGGAAAACATAGCTACAGATGGTAAGCATCAAGCCCAGAAAGAGCATTGCACCACAATCTCATAGCTGTGTTATATTTTGGACTTGATGTGATGTATACAATTATCTTCTTTTCATGGAAAAATAAGTCACATATATCAAAATATGCACATCTGTTTTTGATATATGAAGTGTGCAGGTCACTCAGGGATATTTTGTGGCAGTATACAATTTCTTAAAGCGACACTCCACTTATTTTATAGATGAAATTCAGTTTACCAATGTTGAGGAGTAGCACTCAGCCTGTTGTACAATGTCTTCTGTGGCTGTGGAGAAGCTTTATAAGTAAAACTAAAATATATCCTGATGATGTCATTAGAGTAAAGCCTGCATTACAAATAGGATGTGTAGGGTTTAAACGTACTATTAATTTGCATTATGGGAATTGTAGAATCCAGTGTTTTGGAGCTTGTTCCATACTAGAGACGAAAAGTAAGGATGTCGCCGCCTTTTCTGCCTCAACTTTAATCTGTCTCTTGTTTGTTTCACAGCCATTCTAAACCGCTAAAGCAACCTTTAGCTGTTAGGACTGTAGCCATGTGTAGCTGCAACATGAACACAACTTTATTAAGTGTGTGTGTGTGTACTGTAGTGATATGTAAATCCCTTGATTGAAGATGCCAGATGTCTGGATCAGCAGTGAGTTGAGATAAGGTTTTAAGTTACCTGAATGAAAAAACAACAACAAAAAACAGAGGGAGTTTTGGCTTCAGTAACCAAATGCTCGTATAACATCGGAGCAGGAACTCTCTCAGTTAAGCAATGCATTATTAAAAACAGAGACAACTTTTGTTCCGCCCCTGGTTCAGATCAGGATCCTGTGAGGTGATCAAAACACTGTGGCAGCTCTAATTGCTCTGTGGGATGACAGCTACCGTCCCGAAAACATGTTTTGCTGATCACTGTTTACATTTCCTTCAAAAGAGCAATGTTTCATACGCACTCGTAGACATGGTTGGCCAATCCCTGTATTTTCTGTATTCCTTTCTGCATCTTCTCAAAAGTAATATCTCTAAATCATTTCAGTGTTTGAGTTTCAGGACAATAACCCCTGAAATTCTCTGCATACATTATTTACAAGGTAATACAAGGTTCCTCCACTACACGCCATCATTCATTCTTTGTTAACATTAGAGCTCAACAAAGTATTATTTGGTCTCGTCACATTGTCCCTCCATGACATAGTATCCCATAGTGCTCTTTAATACCTTGTGTCTGGCAGCCTTAATGAACTGACTGCTACTGGTATATAACATATAACATATACCAGTAGCTTATTCAACCAGCACTTGAAAAAACGAGTGGTTGTGAAGACAATTGTAGCTGTAATTATATTAGTCAAATTGCATTTCACCGGTTCAACTGTTGAAAAAACGTTCATCCCAACTGGTAAAGGTTTAGCTTTGGTAAGCTGCAGATAGATGTACTATGAGGTGAGGCCAACGGGTGGTTCAAAGAAATGTCATGACCTCTTGTGGGATTTTGTTTAGTTTGGTTCTACAAACATAACTGGGTTCAAGCGAAACCACAGCTGCAATTTAATAAAAAATAACTTGGTTGATCCCCAAACTAAACTACAGCTTATTTGGATGTACAGTAGCAGCTGGGCTTTTTAGGAATAGTTTGACATTTTGGGATATTTGTTTGAATATGTAACTGAAGCCAGCAGCCGGTTAGCTTAGCTTGGCATGAAAACTGGGGGTAACAGCTAGCCTGGCTCGGTCCAAAGGTAACAAAGACGGCTTACCAGCACCTCTAAAGCTCGCAAATAAACACATAATATCTACTTTGTTTAATCTGTGCAAAAACTAAAGTGTACTTCTTGGCAGCTACCAGCTGAATTTGTGTATATTTCTGTACATTCGCATCTTTCAGTATTAACAACACCTTAACTGTATCATGTTTCAGGTCCTGGTTTGGTGTTTGTTGTGTACCCTGAAGTCCTCTCCACCATGCCCGTCTTTCAGCTGTGGGCCCCTCTGTTCTTCTTTATGCTGCTGTCTCTGGGCCTGGACAGCCAGGTAAACATCTCTAACACTCATAAACACAGGGACTTGGCTTTAGTTTGTCTGGAGGAAAGGAAAAACTGATATTTTATTTACTTAACTAAGGTAGTCAAAGCAATTACAGAAGATTTCTACTCGCTTTTCTCAACTGTGCACATTCAGACTAACCATTTCTCAGTAGCCGTTTTACATAACCGTGTCCACCTTTTGGCCATGGACATGATTACTCACTTACAATTTAGGAGGATTGTGCCATCAAAATAAAGTGAAATGAATGTAAAAATCTACATTAAAATGACTGTGGTTAGCTTTAGTTTTCCCCCCTGTATTTCTACTGGTACAATAAATTCAATTGTATTCCTTTCCCAGATCTGACAAGCTGAGGACTTATGTAGCTGATAAGTTTAAGTTGTATTGAAAATGGTCAGGCTACATATTGGTACAATGATAGTTAAGTATAATAGATAGTACAATCTTTTAGGTGATTTAGGTGATTGATATCTCATTTTGCTCTATGCTAAAAGATGAACACATCATCCAACCAGACCAAATAACAAGCGTCTACAGCCATGCTGCTAACGCCTCTGTGAGTCTGCACACATGCACAGCTGTGCTTTGAGCTAATATGCTAACATGACATGTTAACATGCTCACAACAACAATGCTCAAGTGCTAGCACCATCTTAGTTTAGCATGTTCACATTTGCTAAGCATAACTAAATGAAATACCAGTTTTGCAGGTATTTGGTTGTAAGTACTTGAGAAATTGAATTTTGCAGTGATGATGGTCAAAATGAATGATGGTCAAAATGAGCTGTCCATTTGAACATTCATATTTAAAACAACTCCTTTCATGATACGGCTAAATACAGTTTCTTTTTTTAACTCCTTGCACATTCAACTCTGTCGTCATAGTTATCCAGCTCTTTGCACAGCCTCATAATTACACCCCCAAACAAAGATGCCAGAATGTCTCAAAGGCACAAGTCAAGAGGAAACCGCATTGTTTTACACAGGGATTACTATTTTAAAAACGCAGCATGTGTTTTCTGTGTGCCGCAGTTTGCCAACATTGAGGTGGCTATAACGTTCATAAAAGATGAGTTTGGCCCACAAGTTCTGCGTTTCCTAAAGAGAGAGGAGCTGCTGACCCTGGTTATGTGCATCATTGGCTTTATCCTGGGGATTCCTCATGTAACCAAGGTACAGTATTTCACAGCAAAACTCTTTTACTTGTGAGAGTAACATATCTGAGGATATTTGGTAGCCTACATGTGGCAACAGTTGTGTCACTGACAGTCTGGTCTTCCCCTCTCTCTCTCTCTCTCTCTCTCTCTCTCTCTCTCTCCTCCCCCCCCTGCACAGGGAGGCATCTATGTGTTTCAGCTGATGGACCACTACACCGCTGTGGTCTCCCTCGTGTTCCTGGCTTTCTTTGAAATTGTCGCTGTATGTTGGATCTTTGGTAAGATCCACATAAAGTTCAAAATAAGAAGTCATGTTTATGGTTTTAGACTTTGCTGTGGCTGGCTAATTATTGAAACTGAATTCTAAACGTCTTTCATATCCGCAATAGGAGGAAATCTGTATTAGTAGTTATCTCAAGTGTTTAGTCAGCTCTTTTTCTTTCCATCAGGTGTCCCACGGCTCTGCCTAATGGTCAACAGGATGCATGGAAAAACTCCAAACATCTACTTTCGTGTGTGTTGGCTGCTGCTGTCTCCTCTATTGGTGCTGGTGAGGTTTGAAGAGGATTATCTGTACAATAATATTAATCATAATGGTTATTTCATTAAATTTGAAGACTATCCTTTTCCTACATAGTGTATACTGATCTTCAGCATGGTCCAATACACTCCTGCTCACTATGGGAAGTACACATACCCAGGGTGGGCTGAAGGGGTGGGCTGGGGCATCTCACTGGTCTCCATTGTGTGGATCCCGCTCGGAGCCATTCAAGAGATCTGTAGCCACAAAGGCTCACTTCTACAGGTGAGTTCAAGACTCATTATTCAGACAAATAAATGAAGCATGTGGATAGTGTTGGAGTTTGATTCATCATAAATAGCACCATCGTTTAGTTCTATTTATTTAATTATATCTAAATGTTTAAAATTCACATATATGACATCGGCCAAGTCTCTTGGGTAAAGATGCTCGGGCTGTGATAGAAGGGGGAGCTGTGCTGGGCTCAACAGGAAAAGTCTTTCAACTCCCACTGAAAAGATAGAGCTGACTATGACAAACTGGTACATGCAATACACACATTAGAATCCATACGAACATCACTCACACCCACATGACAGGGAAAGTGACACACTCTGTGATTTACTGGGTTTGATTGGAAACTATTGACGAATGAAAGGAAACGGAGGAAGAGCTTAAAAGGGAAAGGGCGTTGTCAGCCACACTATATAAGACGATGTAAAGAACAGAATAAATCAGTTGTTGTCTGGAGAGCAACTCGGGTGGAATTATTTGTTGAAGAGTAAACTCTACTGCATCGAACTCTGAATCCAGTGCTTTCTTCAAAGTTCATCGGGACACCAATCGGTGTTAAGTATAGAATAAGAATAGTGCTGGAGCAGCAGTTTAGACTTTATCAACTGGCCCATTCTGAACTTATTTGATCAGACAATAGCTCTTCAGGTGCTTCTCTACCATTAAACAAGTCTTAATGTTTGAAACCATGCTAGCGGTAACGTATATACAGCTGAGGCTGATGGGAATCTCATTTGTTGTGCAGGTATTTGGTCACAAACCAAAATCTTGAACAAAATTTTATTTTGTCCAGGTGGTGACGCAAGACATTTCACGATAAAACAAAAAATGTAAACCTCATGGTGTTAACTAGAATAACACACAGAAGACAGTTGACCCCATCCTCTGGGGTTCATGAATGTCTCTACAAAATATCATGGCAATCCATCCTCGTTGATATTTGAGTCTACTCTAGTCTCTTTGTGCCTGGCTGTCCAGATGTGCTTGAATGATTTTTTTCTGAAAAGGTCTGTTTCTAAAGTGTTGCCTTCTCTAACCCTCAGCGACTTAAAACAGCTATCATTTCCACAATCGACCTGGATGCTGACGATCCTTTGCCGGAAAAACAAAACCTAGAAAACCCGGCGTCGGAAACCTTGTTTACTTCAGTGGCATGACAAAGCCAAGTCTGTGCGTCTCTGCATACCAAACCCGGTGGAAGGGTTTTTAACCAAAGGTACTGTTTAGTGGTGGAATGAAACATATTTACACTGAAATACACAATCTTTAAGTTTCTATCATAAAACTATAATTTTATCCTATTTGTTCTACCAAAGAAGAGCTTCGTTACTGCATCTTAAGCCTTCTGCACATGTGTAGTGCTTTAACAAGCTGCAGTTGACTTCAATAGCATAACTTTTTTTTACCTTGTACAAAATATATAATGAAAATCTGAGATGTTGTCCACCAAATAAAAGGTTAATTTAAATTAATTTAATTTGAACGAAAGATTGAACTTTAAATTATTATTATTTTCCCCCCTTTGGTTGATTAATCAGTAAAAAAATGCCTGGTGTATGCAGTGTTGTTTCCTATTGAAATGTGTAAATAAGAGTGTATTGTGTATCTATGGTAGAGGTTATTAGAGGCGTATTAACCCTTTTAGCAAATTTAGCTGGAGACCAAATCCTTGCAGGCCGCTGAAATGCAGCCTTTGGCCGAGTTATGTTGCCTTTAAACCCCTAAAACTGTACGTTTTATTGTTCAATGCAGCGTTCAGGCAATCCTTTTCTTTTCGTAAAGTGAGTACTTTGCTTGGTTTTGGTGGTCAGCACCTGGAATGGCCCAATAAAAACATGGCAATGTGTAATAGAAACTGAACATAACCTCTCCACTGTTTGTTGTTGATGGCAGCCTGACATGTTGTTAATCCGAAGACATAACGGAAAAAAATGATGAAGGTCAATGTAAAAATGTGCTTATCTTTAGAACACTGTTGCTGGTTGTCTTGTGAAACAGCAATCTGTTCCAGTTTGTCACTGCATTTTACACGTCAGCTGCCAGTACAAACTTCTTGTTTCTACTTTATGATTGACGTGGACTGCCTGAACGCATCATTAGTTTTGACCTCTGAGTGGCGAGACTGTCTCAGTTTGGAGGAGCAGGTTCGGGTGGTCTGTAACATGAGGGCCTTCAGAGGACCCGGCCTCTGACCTGGGACACGGCTTGTGTTTCAGCCTGAATAGAAGGGACAATGACACTTGAGCGTTTGGATATATTTAAGCATTTTAACCTTCCAGTGCCCGACGAGCCTTCAAGTGAACACACATAAGCTGATGTGTTCAAATAAAAACTGAAAGCACAAACAGAACCAGACAAACAGAATCTTCTCCCAAATACAGACAAACATGTTTTACATGCATTTTAATTGTGGATTCCTCAATTTTTTCAATGCAATTTGCTTCAAAGCTTGAGAAAGTCTATACAGCACATATGAGGACATATCTTGTCTGATCACTACAGGTTGATGACTGAGTTAATATTATTTTTCAGCAATGCTTTAGGCATTGTTGTGAACTACCGTGGAGATTTTCTGAGATTATAACTGGTGCCTTTGATCTGCTTTTATAAAGCTGAATTGGGCTAATGAGGGTAGCTAATCTTTATCTGGTGTTCTTACTGACTGTTTCATCTCACACTTCTGAACAGAGAAAGAAGCCAAAAGATTCACTTCAGTGGAAAAATCATTTATTTTAAATCAAGCTTTAACTTTGAGATTGTTCACCGGTGTTAGGTATTATGTTTTTTGTTTTTTTTTAAATGATTGACCTCCTGTCTCATCGTCATAGTTATACTGACATTGTACCGGATCCAAATTATGTCTAACACTGGTAGACAAGGGTTCAGCCAGTGTTGGACAGTGAGTTGAAGTGTACATTTTGGGTTAATATGTAGTTGACCTATACCTATGCTGGAAAATATCAGAGGAGATATGTGTACTGTGAATAGGAAAGTCACACTTTGTTGCGAGATTGTCTAAAATGGTGTGCCCTACTTTGGGTTATTGGCCTTTTCTGTCTCACTAGGTAGCTTATCAAACAAGCCCTCACGTAGAAGTGCCTTTTTAAGTACTGATAACATGCTCTGATCAAATCGAATGCTCAAAACACCGGAGTATTAATCTAAAATTGTGCAAGGAACAATGTAATACTTTCCTTAAGGATGATGGATGCATTTTACACTGTATGTCAATTTAAAAGTTGAAAATGCTGTCACTACACTTTTGTAATTGTTTTAATATTTGTGCAAGAACCTAACCTGCAGGTCAAAAAAAACCTCATTGATCTGAGGCTTAAAAGGTCAATTTTTGAAAATCTTCCCAAGAGAAGCATCATGAAACTCAATGTTACCTGCCTCAAGTGCCTTTCGTGAAAATATTTTTAGATAATCTATGGTGAATTTGTTTAAGATGTTGCATTTATATGGTGTTGTTATTGTAAGCTGCATTATCTTGCTTTATGTTATGAATTGCATCGGTTGTTTAAATGTGCATTTAGGATTTTGAAGCACTTTTACAACATAATAGGTCACTGTTTACTGTTTTTAGTAATTGGACTTTTAATATGAATTAAATACAGAATTTAATGGGCTATTAACAGAAGTACACTTTCAAAACAGCTTGTTTAGAAATGTTCAAAGTCTGGGTTATTTGAAAAAAGAAGGTATTGTGCAACCATGTGCCTTGTGCTGAAATTGTCTGTTTTCATCTTAACCAAGCACTGATGATTTCACCGATACATTCCAGATGATCCTCTAAATGAGTGAAGTCAGCCGCTGCAGTTTGTGCCTGAATATAAACCTGCAGAATCTCTTTGATCCATGAGACAAGACTGTTCATCCCTCATTTCAAATAACCCCTAATAATATACAAGCACATTCACAGTTCGTGTCTTTTGGTGCTATGCTATTTGTTAGTTCTTTGTGACTGCAGTGAAAGCTGCAGCGTTCTCTCACATTCACACACTGCAACAGTGAACATGCTCATCACGCTTAATGCAAAATATATATATCTATTTTTAAGGCGAGAGGTTTTTTTATTTTTAAATTCAAGGCTCAGACGTGTTTTTATCATGTTTTATGTTCGTTAAACAAAATCCTACTTTACTGAATTTAATTTTTCTTTTTCATGTCAGCAAATATGTTTAATTTTTTGTTATTGTTTTTATCAAGATTCTACTGTGTTGATTTGTGGTGTCTTTACATTTTGTCAAATAAAAAGCTCTGGTGTCAGTGAATAACTGCAAATATTAGCGTCATCTGGATCACTACCTCAGAGAGTCACTGGGTGGCAGCATTGCAGCAGAAAATGCACCACCAACACCAACGCTGCTTTATTTGTTGTATTAAAATATATATATATTTTAAGGTCCTTTACTTGTTTTTAAAGCTCTAAATGGTTTGGGAATGGCCTACATTCACACTCACATTGCCTTCATGAGCTCTCAGATCTCTCAGATCTTCTACATTTCACTTACATTTCTTAGCATCTAGTGTCTTTTTATTGTCTAATTTAATCTAATTTTCTGCCCTTGTTGAATGTTTTTTTAGAGAACATCTCTTGTATGAAAAGAGTTATTATTATTATTAGCTTTAAATGGTTTGATCACAACATATATTTCAACATGGGGGAATTAAAGCAACACTCAAATGTGTTTGATAGTATGTTGATAGCAGATCTGCTCTATTGCTTTAGTCTTTTTTTAACTGTCGGTTTGTTTTTTGTTTTGTATTTCTAATTTAATACAAGATTGAATACAACTTTTCAGAATGATTGCGTTCAGAACAACGTTCCCCATCATGTTCTTCCTCGTCAGCATAATGATGTCCTCATGTTATAGTAAAAAACAAGGTATTACTACAGTATGATTTGCTGCTACTATATGATTTTTTCGATAATGTATTAAATGTTGTTATATGCTATTGGCAATGGAACAGTGAGACATTTTTATGCACTAAGGGAGTATATATGGAATTGGGTTGATGCTTTAATTTACAGTAAACTGCCTAGCAGCACCATTAGTACATGTACTGTGCTTTTAAGAATTGATGACTGCACTTGGAACTGAATCACATCTACTGTCTCAGTGTGGTCAACACTGCAGAGAAAATATGAGTGTGCAAGACAAATCTAAATGCAAGGCTGTAAGAGCTTGGGAAGTTAATTAGACCCCTTTGTCGTGGAGTGGTGCAGCAGCAGCGCCCTGAGCAGAACTGTACGTTAATCAATACCCCCGTCCTGCTTCCCTCATGACAGACCGGATCATGGGCACTAAATTAGCGCTGGGAGTGCTGGTGGATCAATAGCCATAGACAGGGCAGCACGAAGGCCAGTAGATGAATACATGGCAGAGGGGAAGTGTTTGTGAGCCTAAATGAGCAACGAAGAGGGAGATGGGTCACTGTCTGACTCCTGTTGTGGGGTGTGAAGATGTTTAACTGTGCCAGGTAAAGACTTAAACCAGCAGCTACGCTTCATGTTGGAGATCTTTCAGATCTCGTCCGACCTTTCTTGAGTAGAAGCTAATTGTGCTGTGGTCCAGAAAATCCACTGATCATCGCTGCTCCACATACATAAAGCATCATGAGTGTATAATTACAACTGTGCTTGTAAAAAAAAAAAAAAAGGACAAAAAACGGCCTGTGAAGAAACTTCAAAAGGCAAAGATTTGGCTTCCTTGTGACAACTTACGGTTTCTTTTACTCCCCCTCCCTGCTGTTCCTCTGTTGCTCCACACTGTTGTTTTTGATGTTTACTTGCAGTGTACCGTGTGAAGGGAAGCGCATCCCATCTGTTTCAATTTGAGTGAGTGTGCATGTGTGTGTGTGTGTGTGTGTGTGAAGATGATAAAGTAAAGGAAGCAGAGATCGAGGTGGATTTCATACTGCTACTGGTCACATACTACATCCAAAGAGGGGAGTTTTCCTTCGTCTTTCTTTCTTCTTCCTTTTTTTCTCCCAGCCTAAGAGTGTTTTTAGGGTGTTTTTCATGTACCGATGTGAAGGTCGTGGGTCAGAGGATGTTGTAAGGATTGTAAAGCCCTCTGAGGCAAATTTGTGATTTTGGGCTTCACAAAATAAATTGAATTGAATTGAAAGAATGCACTAATTGAAAGAAGACACTACTGCAGTATTTCTAGTGGCCAGTTAAAAGCACCATCTCAATAAACTTTTACAGGTGCTAAATGCAAAACAGAGTGGTAACTGTGCTGACACTGTTAACAGTGTTTACCTGAGTGTAAATCAGTGGGTGGAGCAGCTGCACTGTCAGTCAGGGCTGCTTTATCAGCTGTAAACTTCCACAAGAGATCAGGGCAGAGCAGCAGCCGTGCGCTAACCAGTGGGGCACGCTCACATGCACTAATAGTACACGTGGTTGGCCCGCATATGTCAACAAAGCAAGGAGAAGCTTGGATAATAACACACACAGAGGGAGAGTGACGTCCTCCTCTATACCTTTACATAGATAATAGTTATTTGGCTATTAGTATTGCATGAAGCACATTTTCACTCTGCGGGAACAAATCTGCATCACTGCACCCTCAGTGTTCATTATAGTTTTGCTCTCTTTTGTGATTTGTCTTAAATGCATTTATCTGCACAGTCTGCAGGCAGAACCAACATATCTGTGCAGCGTGCGGTGACAGTTACCTTTAGTGAGGTGGTGCAATCAGCATATAAATACATGCAAATCAAAAGGCTTGCGGTCGACGAGGACGTAAACTGCTGGTGGCTTCAATCCCTCTGCTCTTGAATTAATTCAACCTGTACCATATGCTCAGCCTGTTTGAAGGTTTAACATGGCAGTCTTTACATTTAATAAACACATGATTTGTGTGAATAAGTGCATTTGTTTTTATTTATGCTTTCCATTTCAACCCATTAAAATGCTAATGAGTGTATCTTGCCAACTATTCAACTGCAGATAAGAGCTTTTGAGTCTCGGATGCTAAAGTGTGCCCCTGCTGCATAGTTGCCTTTGTTTAATAAGGATTTTTTTCGGGGAGCTTTCTTTCAGTCTGTTTGGTATGTGCATACATAACAAGTCTCTCCCTAAGTAGAGCTCACCTCCTGCTGGTAATGAGGCCACAACTCACGGCATTAGTTGGCCTTTCTCCCAAAAATGAACTGCCGTTACAGGCTTATGGAAATTCAGTGTTCTTTTGTAGGAACAGTGTTATTATTATTGCTTTCTGGAAATTTATTTTCACTTCCAGTGAGTCTCAACAGCCACCAAACTAACTGGTGGATCAGCAAGATTTCACTGAATTGTAGCGTCGTGTTTTAGATACGAAATATTTAAAGGGAATATTTGGAACGAAGTTCTTCCATTCACAATGTTTCACTTGTGGCAGATGTTGTTTTGCCACATCCTTTTAGTGTTGGTTTTAGAATTGGCTTATTACATCTGACATAATAGATAAAGTATGTCGTCAAAAAGTCCCTCGATTGAGGTAGAGGCTGAATGTGACCGAGTTTGACCGAGTCATGTGCAGATCTCAATGAATATGCCTGTACTCCACAGCTCAGAGCCAATAGCTGGGAGGTTGTGTTAGATAGGTAGATAGATATATTATGTTGCTCTGTCCTTCCTGTTGGACGGCATGAAAAAGTAGCAGTGCTTTTTCATGCCATCCAACATCCAGCCTCATCCAAATCCATGAAAAAGCAGCAGTGCTGCTGCTCATTCAAAGGAACTTCCCGTGAAGAATTTCATTGGATTTTGGATGAGGCTGGAATAGATGTTGTACATGTCGGCATGCAATATAAGAAAAGTCTGTCTTTTATCTCCCAGAATGTGTGATGTGTTTTCTGTGTAGCTGCACAATAAAGAGCATATTCTTTTCTCTATGCTAGACTTCTACCATGCTAACCTAATGAAATGTCAAAATGTCTAGTCTGCTTTCATAAAGCTGGCAGGGAATTGAATTTGGCTCCGAGGTTGATGAAGCTTCAGCACGCCTTTCAACATTTGCACCCCTTTCGACTTGAGGATGGTGTTGTGTGCACCTTTATTCAATTTAGATGGATTTAAAAAAAGCCAGTTCAATCCATCTTGTTCTTTCTCCCTTACAGTTTCCCAAAATATGCCCACTTGTTTGTATATAGCTGTTAACCTGTTTTTATTTATTTTTCTTCATATGGAGGGTACCAGACTAACAGACGCTTACTTAAATAATTTGTATCTTGCGAGTAAGAACATTACAGTTATTTTTCTCTCAGTCATAGATATGCTTGTGCTGGATCACTAATATCAGTATGAGTGGATATCAACATTATACTTGTAACAGATTATCTTTTGTTTCATTTAATAGAGATTATCCTCCTAATTTGTGATGCACAAGGATATCTAATCTCTCACGAATACACTCAATTTGCTCCGCCTCCACTCATTGTGAACATGACGGTCATCTGCTACTGGTAATCTCCACTTTTGGAATCAATTGCTTATCATCACGCACCACAGGTCTTGTTCAGGCCCCATGCAGATAGCTAGTCTGAATGGGCCGTTACAAATCAAGCCTGTCTTATACTGTACAAGGAAGTTAGGTAACAAAAAGTAAAAGCAGTAAGGGTCCAAGCCTTGATCCCTGGGGGACACCTTAAGAAAATATTTAATTGCAGAAGCCATGTGTCCAGTTGATTTTGATATCATATTTCTTATATATAATATCCGTCTGCCTGCTTCCTTGGAAACATCATTGAATAAGTGTTTGAAGGGAAAATGGCCAACTTCCATGCTGCAGCGTAAGGAGCTCACTGGGGGGCTGTGTCCGACAAATTACCAACTTTCTGAAACCGACAATGCAACAGCTGTGCAGAGGCAAGGTTTGAACTTCTTTCTCAAGTTAGTTTTTTAATCATTCTTAAAAATGCTTCTGTCATTTTTTGCATGTACAACCAGGACCAATAACATGACGAGAACCTGTCTAACAGAGTGCAGGGTTATCCCCATTTGTACAATTGTTTGTACAAATTTCTAGCCTACATATCATGAGCAAGCAGTGTGTTGTTCATGGTATTGAAGAACAAAAGCATCTAAAAAGGCCAAGGTGACATCTGCAGGTACATTTACATACTGTTTAAAATGCTGCAGCTGAGTAGCTAATTAGCCTGCAAAGTGAAGAACAAAAGCCCCGGTGAATGTTTCTTTGATCGCTTATTCAACAAGCTAGGGTGCAGGACAAGCCGTGTGCTCATGATTCTAAGTTAGATATGAAGGAAACCTTAGCAAGAAAGCTAATGTGGCTGTTCCATGTCTCTGGCTCTTGTGTTGTGCAGCTGCTGTCTGGCTCATTCAACCGCCGGCTCTGCCCTTGACAGAAGGTCACTGCTTTTACCAAGATTTGGTTGGCCGGAACGAAATAATGTCTCAATATTCCATCAATTGAATGCATCCCTTTTGAGGTCATCTGAACGGATCTTATTCATGCTGACAGTGGCAGGAAACACGTAAAGAAGTGAAGGAGGATGCCACTGAGACGAATTGCAACCTGAAGTGGGTCAACTCTCCTGGGCATGCTCAGAATGGATGATGGTGACACAACTGAGCTGCCATTTGACAGCTGCTTCGAAATCTAAACAACAGACACCCATAGAAACTGTAGTGCATGTGCTCAGAACAAAAACAATGACTTTTACGATTACGGCCTTCTGTTTGAGCATGTCTGTACGTGGGTGTGGGAATGACTTGTGGTGATGTATAATTATCAGTAAAGGGCTGCTGTTCTGGGCCTGACTTAACGGTGTGACACCCAAAGAGACACAAACCCCAATTACCAGAATGAGTTTGTGTTACACAGCTTTCATAAACAAACAAACAAACGCCTCAATGAGCACAGAAAGAAAACCCTTCTCTGTAAAGTAGGTTAATGCACTGTTGGTCAGGGATTGGCAAATGTGTTAAAGTCAATAAATTGGTTTTGGATCGGGAAGCATCGTCACAATTACAGTAGTTTTCATATCACATGAAGTCATTAGAATATTCTAGCCTCATTATTTTCTTGTCAGACAGGGATAATGTTACAGCAGTGTTTCGTGATTAGTGCTCACTTAGGTGGCTTTGACTATTGATCAACTTAAGAGAATATTTTTGAATGTCAGTAAGTTGCAAAATAACTCTTCAAATCGAATTCATCTAAGATTTGCACAGAAAGTCAGAAAGTACCACATTTTAATTGGTATTTGAGGCAGTTTAGGTTTAGTTTCTATCCCCAGAGGCAAACATCACTGGATTTTTATCCACATCAAACCGTTTAAAATGAATTACTAAAATGCAATTAGGGCAGTGGTGGTGGCCTAAAAGCCCTGAATTAACCCCAATGTTGTACTGGGCAGCTCCCAGGTGTAACTGTGTGAATGTGATCAAGGCATTTCTGAAAAAGAGAGCATTGCTCTCAGTGAAACGCCCTGCTGAATAAATGAAGGTAAAAAAAAGCATGGGAATCCAAACAGTTTGTAACATTTGCCAGAGTCTGTTTTTAAAACTTTCTATGACTCTCCCGTTTTACAGCTGTAATGTTTCTAAAAGAGATGGACAGAATACAACGTCCCCTGCTTCTCTACAGGGGACGTTCTCTACAGCTCTTGTTTGTCTGTGTCCTCACTCATCATGCAGACTGCAGTCATTAATAATACAAGACAAGAGTCAGTGCAGACAAAAGAGAAGAGGTGGAGCTTTGAGACAGTTTGGCAGATATGAGGGACTGCAACGAAGCCACTTGAAAGCATGCATCACATCTGAGTCATTTATCAATGTCTGCAGCTCTTCACCAGTTGCGAATACTTTTTGGTCTTTCAACAGGAGGAAGCATCTTATCATACTGGTTGGGGAAAGTAGCTTAGATGATATTAACATCTGCATACCTTGCTTTTAAAAGACAACATGTAAAATTAGAGCCTTTAATAAAACAAGCAGATCTGTACCAAAAATGTGATTGTGTTGAAGCTGAAGCATTGTGTGTCACACAGGAAGCGAGGCCACTGATCAAAACATAATATGTCGGGCGTAATAACATAATAACATACGACAGGCAGCAGAGTCAAAAGGATCAAATGAAACTCAGCAAAGAATCGTTATTGTTTTTGATGGTGACTGAAAGATGTAGGTCTCCGGTAATACTACCCCCGGCTGCAGCAACGACATTGAGATGCTCCCTGAATAGCAATTACAGCGCTTGGCTTATTTCACAGCCTCGGTCTTCCAAGCAGAGCAATTTTTTTGGGTGAGTAAAACCTACAGTAAAAAGTGATTTGTCCTTGATTGCTGGAGTGCTACTGCCGGGGATTTAAGTTGAATGCTTAGGATAATCTCATCATTAATTCATATTTCTAATTAATTCAGTGTGCCCTTTAAATAATGCAGGATCTATTTTTTTTGTAGTAGATCCAGAGGGATTACTGAATTATTAATTCCAGCAGCCATCACCAGGTTTAATAGAGGACTACTACCTCAGTAAATCCTTCTACATCTGGTCCGTCCCCTCGGACCAGCTTTTGAAAAAGCAGACCAGCGAGGACCTGTTGTCCTTCTTGTCTACTACGTTATCTGTATCTGAGGGCATTTCATCACCATTTATTATCAAACAACCCAATATGTCATGCTGCTGCCTGTCTCAGAGAGCCCCAATCAGTTTCTGTCAGTGCTGCTTATGTTATATGAAGGTGTTAAAAACAAACCTGTTTCACAGGAAGGATAGTTCACGTCCCTCTGAACAGAACATACTCTCAATGAAACAGTGACAAATTGAGATATAGTCTATATGCAACAAACACAAGGACTGTTGTTTGTGTTAATGGAGCCACAGGGAAGCTCCAGTTTAGGCCCACACAGCTTATCTGAAGGGCACGGTTTGATGGAAAATAAGTCACTTTATCACGGGTTCTTGATGTACGACTTCCAGACTTCATTACGTTGGTCCAGACCGTCATTATCAACACATAGAATATGAAATGACAGTGATGTTTAGTGCGGGTGGATAAAATCAGGATGCAAGTAGATACTCACCTCACTACACGACACATATTTACTGACTTGAACTGTTATCGGGGTTTTTGTGACCATAGTGCTACATCAGATAAACAGGAAGCTAGAGGAAGTGTATGCGTGAAAGCTATCTCTTCAATCACTATTAGCAGGCGACAGGCATAAGAGAACAGGGGTAAAGCAGCAGCAGCAGCAGCAATGTCTACTCTTTAATCACTCATCATGTGGCTGATGAGCAGAATTGCTTTGCAATTATACTGCCACTTAAAGGTCATCAAGGAAAGCATTCTGGGAGTTGGAGCAGCATTGAATGGTTCTATGCTTTGTGTCTTCATCCCAGAGGGTCAACACCAAAGTAAGAACAATGAAGAATTCCAGTCATAAATCTTCCTTGTTGTCAAAAGTATTATTTTTGTGCTTCACAATGGAAGATTTCAAGATGTTTACGTGACGTGAATGAGCTGTGTGGAAAATTGCTAAAGTGGAATTCAGCATGCAAGAGCTTAAAGTTCTTCCAGCGCTACGAGACAAATGTCCCAGAATAGTAAACTGCTGTGCAACAATTTGAAAACACTCAAACGAAAGAATTGCTCACAACACAAAGCTGTAAAACTTTCTTATGTAATTCCAACTGTTGCCAAAAAGCTTCCTGCGGAGTGGGAAGCAAGTGTTTATTGGTTTAAAGGTTAAACGGAGTGCACAGCAACTACACTCATCGATCGTGTTATTCCTGTGTCAAATCAATGAGAACTATTCCAGGAAGGAACTGTTAGGATTCTTATCAGCTAAAAATGATTACCACAGAGCAGGGGGGGGGGCACAGAGTGGAGGCCTGTCTTTCTTTTAAAGGAGGTTTCACCATTGCTCCCATTGAGAATCACTGCTCAGTTCCATGGGTGCATGGCCACCAGGCAGATAATAAATCAACTACGCAGATCGATAAACATGACACGTGATTGTCAGCTGATTGACACGAGAAAGTATCAGTTATATCCCAGTGGAGAATGAAAAGAGGAAAACTAAATCAATTGTGTTTGGTGCTTGAGGCAATAGTTGGCTCCAAGTATGTTGATACAGGCCTGCAAAGTGTTAGCTGAAAATGTCAAACAATTGCTGTTTCCAACTTGTCAAATCTGAGAATTGGCTGCTTTTCTCTGTTTTACATCATTCTACGGTAAATATTTAGTTTTGATTGCGCAAAACTTGGAATTTAAAAACACTGGTTTGGATTGTTATGGCCAATGTTTTTTTTAAAGACATACTATAGTCGAAAAGGTAATTAATCAATTGAGGAAAAGTAGATAAAGATGATGATGATGATCTCAAGTATAGTTGTGATCAGAGAACATAGTTTAGATGTGCACACAGCTAGCTCATCCTCACTCCCGCTTCTGCCTCTCTGTTACATGCATGTGAAATTTAAACACCTCACCATGCAGAACTGATCCCGATGTGCTAAAGGCGACACTGACACTTCTCAAACTGTGCATTTTACCTGGTCATGCTGCTCTCATGTGACGAACAACAACAGTCCTAGCGCTTCAATAACAGGCGTAACAGCACTAGGACGAAGGATTTCGGTTTTTGTTATGCGAGAGTTTCCAGTAAGAAACCTAAAACTGAATAATCATCGGTGACGATGAGGCACATTGTTGACTTCTGACAGCTAACCCCCGTGCACGACAGCTTGTCTTTCATTCTTTTAGCATCTTGTAAGATTTTGAATGTCTTCTAATGAGCAGCAAAAAATGTTGTTGTTCCCAAACTGTAGCTCCAGTAGATTTCTCATTGGGCTCTGTTTACAGCACAAAAGCTCGATCGGTCTCTTGGGTGAAACAACAGGTGAATACAAACAGCTGATGTGTGGGATTATGCATAAAATTATCTTTGACAGACTTTGGTCTCATGCTTTGTGATTTAGATACGGCGGTGCTGCACTGTATGTGCAAATCTCAAAGAGAGGAAAATCCAACAGCATTTATTTATTTATTTTTGTTGGGGATTGTGTGCTATCTGTGCTCACAACACCCATTTGTCATATGTGACATGAAACAGGCTCACCAGAAGCACCGTTTAACCGGTCACAATCTGAAAATGAAAGAACATTTGTTCCCTTTTTCATACCGACGCCTACGTATCCCTATGAGAGAGCAGAGATTTCATACAATGAGCCCATTATCATCTATTTACTTCTGTCCTCTGCATCTGACAAGCAGATAATCCAGCGGTGGTCATGCACAGGCCAACGCACAGTACACACAATGGAGCGACTGCAGATGTATGAGAGTTAGCTGACCTGGAGTTTTTATCTCTTGCACCATATGATTTACTCCCCACTCCTGACCTCTAACAATGCATGCATGCGTGTTTGTATCCTTGAAAAAGAAAAAAGAAAAAACATAACATAAAATAGGAGAGATGTTTCGCATCTATCTGCAACGCTCCGCAGTTTAGTTACGCTTCCTTAATCGTCAGCCTGAGAGTTTTAGGATTCTGTTGTTTGGCCGCTGTCCCGTCCTGTCTGCCTGATTCAGCATGAGTAATAACACTGCTGCACACTGGTGATTTCAAGAGTGTCCCTCTAAGTTGGAGTCCGTTGCTGAGTCACCATGTAGAGGAGAATAATTGTAGGTGACAGCGCTACGGGGGACAGACAGCACAGACAACAACTAACCCATGAATTGATGCTGCTGAAATATGCAGAGTCATCCTCTGTAGTGTCAGCACACCATCCATTAAGGCCAGACTAGCATTAAGCTTGTAATAACCGAGTGGCTATTCAGACTGCAGGTGATGGAGCTAGAAGGGAGTAGGCTACCTCACAGGTGAGACAAACCCACAATATTCTTTCATTACAACTTAATCTTTTTGGAAGAGCCATTTACCCAAAAGCACAACAGCCAGGTGCATTGGAGGCTCTAACACTATCTATTCTGCTTGCATGTGAATGTCTATTTGTGTACATGCCCTTTAAAACATCTGTGTAATGCAGTTGCTCTAAGCCATCGATTTAACAGCCGAGACTGTCAGGGACAGAACGATAAAGCTGATTGAAGCGCACAGTTTACACACAAGGAGATTTGCTGTTCAACAGAATGGATGATCACTCCGAAATGCGTGCAGCAGGGAAACACACATCGGCTGAACATCTGGAGGTGGGTTTGAGAGGGGTGAAGCAGAAATCTGGATTAAAATCAAAATGCAGAGCAAGCAAAAAAAGAACCCTCTCAGAGTTAATCAAATGTGACCGTGGTGTGGTTTGGCTCAGAGAGAGGCAGAAAAGGGTGAGTTTTTTGAACATGTATTCACTTCAGACCAATTCTCTCACAGCTCTGTATGGGAATCCATGGATGCTATTAGCACACACATCTCATGGGCAACAATTTAAATGGCACCAAGCTGCATGTGGGGCACCAGCATGCAGAAGGTATTCTCGCATGTAGGGCAGACTATATGGCATTGCATCACATTTTCTCTAGAAGGGCACTTTTTGGGGAGCACCAAGTTCCACCAGTTCGTAGTGACTTTTATGTAAGGCCCCTCAAAAGAGTAATATGAAAAGGCATAAACAAAATCATAGAAATTGAACTAAAATAAAAACTAGGACCTTACTTATATTCTGTACATTGTTTGTGCAAGTCTACAGTACATTGTCCTGTATATGACTAGTGGTGCTTTATTTGATTAAATGCTGCTGGTACACTGACAGCTTGTCTCTTGTCCATAAGGTCAAGCTGCACTCTAAACTAACCCCAAGCCTACTGCTATTAATATCATTATTATTACAATCAGCAGGTTCCAACAGAGAGCCGTATACACTGCACCGATAGGACTTCATATTGCTTCAACTTTCCTTCTTAAATAAACAGTATTTGAATGCTTTAGGAACATTTCGTGATTATTTGTACTTAAAGAGCTTCAAGAAAGCTGACCAGCATGGTGCTAATCAAATCCGGCAACTTGCTTGAATGCGCAAAACTAACCTGGCCGCAGATCGACACCTGATTTTGGATTGTGACTGAAGCCCTCACACCAAATCAAACTCGGATCGTCCTCCTGTAAGCGGAGATAGTGGTACCGCGTCAAACCTCTCGTGCGTGGCCCAGAGAGCAGAGCGCAGAGCGGCGGAACCAGCGCGCCTCCGCGTGCTCTGCTGTGTCTCTTTAAGTACAGCAGGCAGTGCTGTTGGTCCGTGCGGGAGCGCAGGACGCACGGTGCGGCGCTGCTTCTCCGCGGCGTCAAACAGCCTCCCTTCACATCGGACAGTCGACAGAGAAAGACAGGTCGGCCCTCCAGCCTGCATCACATCTACGCGGTGACCAGCTGACTGCGGCGAGTGAGACCAGAAGTGGACCGTCTCATCGGGGCTGATGTGGACCGCTTGAGCCTATGGGCATATTTACATTGCTCCCTCCTCCTCCGACTGAAAGATAGCAGCGTGCAGCGGTTTATCCGCGGTACCGTACAGTACATTACGGAGCAGCGCTGAGTGGCTACCAACGTTAGTTATCTGCGGATGAAAGCACAGTGTAAGCAGGTGACCATTTGGCTGAACGATCGTGGAGATGAAACATGTCAGAGCCTGTGAGATCCTCGGCTGAGTTGCGTCTTGTGAACTGCATCAAACCATCTGCTGAAGCCTCCCCTTGACTCGTGTTGAAAGGTAAGGTGAAGTCACTGCACATATTGAATTTGACGAGAACCCAGAAGGAAAGATTTCACAGAGTCCTGTATGATGTGTGCATATAGGTTGGTTTTTATTTAAGTCTGTATCTGGAGTCACTGGTATCATAACTGCTGGTCCTGGAAGTATAAACCAAATCCCACAATCCCAGAAATCAGTTGTCCAACATTTGTTTGAGTATTTTTTACTGTTTCTGAATGATCACTGGCATTTTAAAACGGAATTGTTAAAGACAAGCCTCAACAGTAACAGCAGTTGGCTTTGTCTATTGATGTGTTTTGAACAGACTGAGCCTCAGGTGATACAAACAGCTAGTGTGGCCTAATCTGCCCTGCACACTACACAGAAACATCTAAATGTATTATTCTGTTTATTGGACTAGTTGGCTTTGTCTCGATATTTCTCTGTGATATTTGCATGCTGCTGTGTGACAGACGTGGAGGTGTCCCTGCTCTCTACCCAATACACATTATCATGTCCAGTGGGCAGTAAAAATGCATTCGTCTCTAACCCGGTGCATGGTTGGTCGGTGGCCCACAGTCTGAACAACTTCATCCTTTTCCCCAAAGTGAGAAGTTGCTGACTTTAATTAGAGCACTCCTGCTAATTTTTAACCAGAGCTGCAAATCATAAACTGGCAGAACCAAGGCTGCATTTCCACCCTTCATTTGTTTCTGTAGTTTAAAAAACGAATTTGCATTTTTCTCGATTTTAGTGTTATTGTTGTGTACAGAACCTCACTTTGTTTTAAGCAAGAGTTCAGCTCTGTCCGACTGCGTTTGTCTTTTGTTTGTAAACTGTCTCTGGTTCCAGCTTTTC
This sequence comes from Anarrhichthys ocellatus, assembly GCF_004355925.1. Classification (NCBI taxonomy): domain Eukaryota; kingdom Metazoa; phylum Chordata; class Actinopteri; order Perciformes; family Anarhichadidae; genus Anarrhichthys; species Anarrhichthys ocellatus. The sequence continues at coordinate 7,326,442 of NW_022280047.1, forward strand.
AGATGTGAGGAAAGTCCAAAAAAATCAGAGAACAAATTATGCAGATGAATCGATAAAGCAAATAACCGTTGCAATATTTATCCTCAGCTGCGCAGGCATTTTACTTAAAGGGTAACTCTTAGTGACTTTAAGGAAATTATGCAAATTCAGTTGCCTGCTCTCCCCCTCATTGTCCCCGATGACCTCGGTGTGCTGTAGATCACCGTATCGAACCGGCCGCCCAGTGTGAAGTGGAAGAAGAAGAACATAATGGTTGTTAAGATTGATCACTATGCTGTTAAAATCAATTCATGAATGCCACTAATTGCTCATGCTGCTGCTACTTCAGCACTTGGCATGACAGTAAATAGAAAGCACAGAGCACGACAGGCCTCTTGTTGTGGCACTCAGTTCATATGCAGCTCCTGAATCTAGACCAAGCAGAACTGATCCATATCATGAACGTCACTGTGGAATAAAAATCAAAGCTCTGATTTTAAATTCTAATTCAACCCTCCGATACTGGGAGTCTCTATCACATCATATGATGCGGTTTCAGCTTCACATGGCAGAAATCTGTGGACGCTCATTTAAAAAATAAAATCACAAAGATTGTATTGTTGCTAACAGCGGCTGAGCTGTCCCGTGAGCTCAGTCCTCCCTGAGGCAGTGAACAGACATCAGTGGAATATTCCAACAACACATTTGTACATATGGGAGGGTGCTGTCCCCACTTCTACTGTTGTTTTAGTGAACAATCAGGGTCAAAGTCGCAGCCCCGGAATTTGACTGTCAATATGATCTATTGCGCCGAAAATATTTAATCATGAAAGAAAGATGTTTTGGTGAAATTTGATGCTGAATTTCAGAAAGTGGCTCAGATATGAAGTGTCTTGTGTAATGGCGGGGTAGCCGGCAGCCGAATGAGAAGGCATTGAATTCCCCCAGAGCTTATCTCATCGTCATCCTCTTGGCGACCTTTCAGGGAGGAGCCATGGATCACAGCCAATGGCCTGCAACACTTTGAACATCGCCAGAGGAACTGACAGGAGCAGTTTGCATGCTTCTGCCAGCCAACATTACAGTGAAGTACCACTGGTGCAGTGAGAGCTGTGTGTAGGTTGAGTGGTGTACTCGCTCCCGATATATCACCATCAAGAAAAGGATGTCGAGATCCTCATTAGAGCGCCTACAAAAATAGCTTGGTGTTAAACACTCTGCAGTCTTCGCCAAAGACGTGCTGAAAGTTATCAAAATTCTAGTTTTGTTGGTGTGAAACTCCAAGAGGTATGCCCTAATTTATTATGGCTTGGAATAACTTATTTAGCTCTTCCTTGAAAGAAAAGATGATTTATGAAAGAGGATAATCTTCAAAACTGTGTTACGGTCACACAGACCCGAGGAGTGGGTCAGTCTGGTTGCATGCGCATCTCAGCCAGATTTTCAGCTTACAGGAGGATTATTCACAGCACCTCTTCCAGAAGACGTATCCAGATAATCACTGCCCAGACAGGTGGTAAGGAAAATACTGGGTGGGAGACGGAACCAAAACCTAAACTTTAACGGAAGTCTAGTGTTGACGGATATCGACTCACATGCATGGCTCAAACTCAGACTCAAACCTAGAATTCAGACACAACACAGCCAACAAAATATGTTATATTAAAGTCCATCTACAGTATTTAAACCAAACGCCACTTATTAAGCTTTGATCCCATGACTGAAAACCTAAATAGCCAATTATGTTTTTGAACTCAGACCTGCTGTTCAGACTTTTCTCTCAGACAGAGACAGGCACCCAGCTGAGGACATGACTGTTGTTTAATCCAACCAAGGCTAATATGAGGCCTTAAATGGTGTGTGTGTGCGTGTGTGTGTGTCCAACCCCCCCAGTTTTAAATCTACTAGCAGTCTTGAATGAGTCCATATACGTATATAACCGCTGTGATCAAACAGCAGCATGTTTGTTTTTAAAGTTACATGATTTACAGTAAATTTAATTTAGAAAAACCTCTCTTCTGTTCCAAGACTTTGTCCCCAAACATGGCTTATTACAACATTAGCTGTTCTTCCAGAGGTCAGATACAGCATCAACTCTGGCTCCTCTCAGTCTGAACCAAACTCTCTGAGACTGACTCACAACTGTGAACGTCATCAGAGGAGGCAGCGGGCTTGAAGAGCGAAGATGGGGGAAGAGAGTGTGAAAGCATTGGAGAAAATGGGGGCGGGGGAGACAAGGAGCAGATGACAAGGAGAAAACAGTGAATATAAAATCCACATTCTCTGTGGTCCACGGCCGACCTCGAGATAGTGCCAGTCGTCGAGATTAGCACATCACCACTGTAATGGCTCACCTCGAGTAGCAGACCCCCTTGTCCCTTTTTCAACTCGATCCCCGCCTCACAAAAAGGCTTTTGTTGGCGTTAAAGTGCTGGACTCTGTTTTCTGTACCTGCTGCACCAACAGAGCTGTGACCTGGCAGTCACAGTGCCGCCTGTGTGTTAGTCTGTGTGTTAGTCTGCCCCTCAAACTAAAGCACCATTTATACTCCTAAAAGAGTGCTCCCATTAAAGGTATTTATATCCCAATAGGTAGAAAACTGAATAAATAAAGATTACAAATCATTTGAAGGATTTTGACTATGAATGCACAATTTGACAGCAAACATTTAAAGAAGCCTTGTTAAAGCTCTATTAGGTCGATAAAGTAGATATTTTATCCAGTGAGCAGGCCCTGTGGTGTTTTCTCAGCTTTCAGAACATCACCTCGAGCAATGTTAGTCGATCCGTGAAAACACATCCGTCCAAATCCAGACTGCACTGTGAAAATTTAGACAAGCTTTTTGCTTGAAAGAGGATGTCAGGAGATTTTGATAAGCCCTGTCCTAACAATACTGCGATACAGCAGCAGGAGCCCCGATGTGATAAAGAGTCAGAAGAGGGTGGAGCCCCCTCCGGGTCTGTCAGCTGTGCGGTCGGCGTCAGCAGCGGCTTCAGATCTCCATTCAGCGCGCCCGCACTTAATTGGGCTCTCACACTTGCCAGAGAAATTTGTCAGGTTGCTGTGAAATGAAGTACTCGGGCCAAATCAAGATGTTGCATCCCTCTGTTCCGCCCCCTCCACCGCTGTGGCTATCATGGAATAACAGCATTCCCATCTTTTTAACAGATAAACTACTTTTGCTTATTTCCTGTTGGGGGTATGTCATTGAAGGGTAAACAGCAGCACATTCCCATGTCAGTGTTGTGCTCAGTAATTGCATCTACTGGGATTTCAAGTGAAAAGATGTGCAACAGTAACCCGAGCATTGTCTATTTATACACACTTTAAGTAAGGGCTTATTATTCTTACACTCAGCCTTACATGTTGTTCCATTCATTTCCAGCAGCAAGTGGGATGAAGCGCCTAAGTCTATCCCCTTATCAGCTACTTTTCCGATCTGGCGGTAAGCAGAGCGCACACTTGAGCTCCTCTGCGGCGCTAATATCCTCCATCTGTCAGAGGAGCTGCCCAGGTTGGCCGTGATGTTAGCACCCATCACATGCAGTAAATGAAGCACGCCCGGTCAGCCACGAGCCCTGTTTGCCATGCCTCGTCAACCCCCATCACCTCTGCTCGTTCCGTGTGACTGTGCAGATGTCTTTCCCAGGTTGCTTGAGGGTGGGATGACTCAGCTTGAGCTCCCGCTCAGCGCCTCACTGACTCCCGGTTTGACCCTCTCCTCATTCACCCCGGGAGAACTTGAATGCGGTCTGGCGGAAGACTGAGGCCACAACACAGGCAGCATCATTTTGCTGTGTTAGACCCTCGAACGTAGTGGGTTCCCAACCTTATTCTCTTGTCTGACGCACCGCCGCAGCACTATGAGAAGGGCTCACGCACCTCAAGAATAATTCACCACAAATAAGAACACAGAGAGGCTGCTGTGGATCTGTAAATGGCAAAAGCTCGCACTCTCTTTTTCATCATCAGAGGAGCAATACTCTGTATTTTGTGAATTCTGCGCTGATTGAAGCTTAAAATGGTCAGTTTATTCACTCACCATTACTGTGATCTATCCACGCAGATAGTTTCGGTTTTATCTGCAGAGGTTTTGAGATATCTGCCTCTGAAATGTCTGCCTCCACTCCAATTTAATTGAGGTGTGGGGAATTTTGTTTGCGGTGCTCACAGATTTGAAGAAAATTCTTTCCATAAATGCCTCAGTTACTCAGGAAAATCCACAGACCTCACTGAGAAACATTTTCTTTGGAACTGCTTTCCACTGAAGAAAGAGTCCCTTTAAGTTTCAGAGGATGAAAGTCAAAACCCGAGCACATAAAACCAACTATCTGCATGGCAAGATGCCTCGACAGGGAAGTGAGAAAATATGTTTTTTGGACATGAACTGACCCTTTAGGTAAAAGCAACCACATTCATGTTGGACTCAAGTTTGGGTATTCTTTTACGAAAATAACCGAGCATCTCGCTGTTGCTCTGTAACTTCACAGATTTCTGTTTCTGTACGGTCCTTCTGTTGCTTCAGAGATGTTGTCCATGTTGCATCAGGGCAACGTTGAAACACAGTTGCATGCTCGTCATATTTTATTCATCTTAGGAGAGGCAGCAGCGCTGAGGCTCGCTCCTTCCTGCAAGCCCAAAGCAGACAGCTGCCAGAAAGCCTGAATCCCCAGATACTTTGCCCATTTCTACTTCTACACACACACACACACACACACACACACACACACACATTTAAAGCCACACTATAGTGCTCGCAGGTGAACACGCATATATTATACTATTTCAAAAGATGCACTCAAACCTGTCTTTCATCTTCTTTCTTATCTCCCTCTGAGCTGCTGTCGCACTCTCTTCTTCTCCCATCATTGCAGAAGTGAACCTTTCTCAATTTCCTTTAGGTCTTAGCTCCATGTGGTAACTGATGACAACAGTTTCACATACTGGAAAATGATTACAATGATTCCTATTATTACAGAAGAAAGTGTTTACATGCAGTGAGTATGTTATCAACAGTAGTATTCACAATGTCTGCTGATAAAAGATTTCGTCCTTCAGCTAGGTCCGACACATTGTTCGGCTGTCTTATGTGGTTTAAAATCAAACCAACAAACAAAAATGTACGTTAAAGAAGGAAATAAAAGGGAATATCTGTATACACACATTGTGCACACACACACATACACACACACACACACACACACACACACACACACACACACACACACACACATAACTTAAACATTCATAGCCGCGTTTGTAGACTTCAATATGTATATATTTCAATTCAAGTGAATCAAGCTGCAACCATGCGGAAGTTGTACTCTCGTCACTTCAAGATTTGGCTTAAACATACATTAAACCCACCTTTTAGTCCAGACTTAAATACATGTGTTTATTTGCTCAGTCGTGGGAATTGTCATTCCATGTAGAGCTGATGGGACCAACAATGAGGACGTAGTGACAACTTGTCAACAAAAGCAACAACAGTTGACTAAAAATAGGACCTATGAGCAACAAGGCTTCTAATGATCATATTTAATTGAAGAGGAAATGTTGACAGCAGGCCTCTGGTGCTGCTCGACCTTTACAGGCTGATTTGCGTGATGCTGATGAGGCCCATGGTTCAGTACACACTTTGCAAGACGTGCGTACTGAGCACCCTTCTACATACACACTCCATGTTCTGCAGATGAATGCATCCAGACCAGTGCGCCCAGCTTGCTGCCCTGCGTGACTGTGCACATTGAAGAGCTCATCAAAAACAGCTAAATAGCTTGTGTCCAACAACAGTCGGAGTGGAGCTGACTGCTCTCGTGCCATCCTTTCCTTCTCCTTTTAATAAAGGGAAAATAAAGTATCTGAATTGCATTAAACATCATCAGTCTGTGATGATGTTTAATGCAATGCAATGCAATCTCCCTTCATTTGCCTTAGTGTTCATTTCCCCGACAGACTTTGCTCAACTCCACAAGCATGGGCATCAAATGCTTTCGATTCTGCTGTGGGTTGTATGTGTAGGTGTTGAAAGCAGTATAGCCTGCATACTAATAGCAAGAGTATATCTTTCCAGTGGAGAAAAAGAAAATGAAGATTTGTGTTATTACTCAATACATGTGTTTTGGCTGCATTATACTCTGTTCTGTTGAGGCTACAGCCTGTGAAAACAATTGAGACCTCTTGCTGTGGTTGATTTTTGCTAATACAACTTTTAACTCTGTCATTACAATCTGGTGAGAAAACAGGCTCAAAATATTGGTTATTTAACTCTGCAGTTTTATTTCCAACCATCACTGAACCTAAAAAGAAGCAGATGCACTTCACATTAGCAATAAGCGTTTCTAAAACATATCCTTTTGTCATGTGGATTCCAGCCTGGTGCAGTGTAAGTCAGTGGTGGAAAGTAACCAAGTAGGTTTACTCAAGAACTGTACTTGCAAATACAATAGTGTGCATTTTAAAGATTAAACTACACACAACAGAATGTAAAGTAAAATCCAACTATAGAGCACCTTGCTATGGGATCACACCAGCCGCGACGTCAAATCGGGCCAGAGCGTTAGAGTGGGGAGGTCCCTTCCCCACTTCCTACCCCCTTACTTCTGGAGAGTTTTGTGCTGCATCTTGCACGGTTTAAAAACGGCATCTCAAAACAAATGCAGCCACTCCTTGGCCCCCTCACTCCCAACGTGAAGTCAGCCACAAAGAAATCTGGGTGTTATCTTAGAAAGCAACTGGAGCCTGGAGCAACACTTGGAGAGAGTAGTCCAGTCGTGTTTTTCATCAACACGGTAATATCTCCAAAATTAGATCAGTTCTGTCTTTCAGCAACACTGAGAAAATTATTCATGCCCTTATATCCTCCCGCCTCCATTACTGTAACGCTTTGCTCACTTGCCTAAACAAACAAACGGAGCGGCCCCAAATTGTTTAAAATCCCGCAGCTAGACTATTGACCAAAACAAAGCGACTCTCACACATCACACCAGTTTTGGCTTCACTGCACTGGATTCCAGTCTCTTTTAGAGGCCATTTTAAAGTGCTTTTATCACAGCTAAGGCTCTGAATGATCTGGCACCTGAGTATATAACTGAGCTCCTCACACCGTTCTGTCCAAACAGGCCCCTCAGGTCTGCTTTGTGCTTAGGGCTTAAAAAGTGCTCTATAAATAAAATTAATATTATTATTATTATCTCTGTGACAAAATCTGTTCACAGACAGAAATATAAACAACAGCCTTTGTGGTAGTTGGAGCTGCAGTAGGTGTCTCCAGGACCACATTTTGTCATGATGACACACACACTCAGACTCTCAAGGTGAAAACAATACCAGCGACGGCGTCTCGGCTTGTAACGAGGGATGTTGTTGTTAAAGTATTTGTCTTAAACTGCAGGGCTCTAGGACAACTCTTTTCTCTCTAAGGACCATGAAAAGTAGATTTTTTTACTTTCACACGAAAGTCACATACAGTTTTGATTTGATTCCATTTCCGCTTCACACAACACTTGACTGTTTTCCTGTATAGCTCCTGTGCTTCATGCTGTGACAGCAACATGCAGTTTCAGGATCTTGTATTATCTGAAGTGATCCCAGCATGTGGTGCTGTGGGCAGGATCAGCCCTTTATTCCAGACAACGTCTTTAGTAGCCTCTCCAATCCTCTTTTTGCAGAGTTATTTACCTCTCAAGGATAGGCGTTGGCCAAACTATCAAATGTTTAATTTGTGGACATTGAGCTGAAAAATGCAATGAATCAACAAGGCAGTTTTGCAATCATTTTTCGAGCTGGAAATGGATTTAGCTTGATAAGATTAGTCTGTGAGACCACACTGTGGTTTCCTAAAAGGAAAGAGACGACTGATGCAGACGGGAAGTGAGATTTTGTCAATACTGATAACTTCAAATGAAACCAGCCTCCCCCTGGCACCACATCATTTCGCCCCGACTGTCTTTCAGCGCTTCTGAAGCACACATTTACTGTAGCAGTTGGTGAAAGTAATTTCAAACTGAACCGTAATTACATTTCTTGAAAAATAAATTAAAATTGCTCTTTTCATTTCCCTTTCAGTTAGCAGCAGAACAACAGTGCTGGAGGATTCAGCTTCTTGCTTAAGGACACTTCAGCAGAGTGCGAGCTCGTTGACACAGGAGCTTGAGTGTGTGGAGGGTCTGTCTCCCCTCTCACTGCACCGCTGAGCACTCGCCTCTGTTTTTCTGCTCTTACTCTGCCCAACAGAGCAGAAGAAGCTGTGCGATACAGAAGGACAGTCGCGTCAACATCTTCCTCCGTGAAGAAGTTCACCCCAACAACACGGTTATTATGCTGCTGTGGGATGCTGCTGTATTCATCTTGGTAAAATCATTTTGTGGCAGCAGGATTTAAAGCGGCACTAATGAATATCTTACACCACTAATGGATCGAATGTCTGTGTGTAATGTGAGAGGGGTCGCTAGTAATAATGAATGATGAATTGGAACCAGCTGGTGTACATAGTGGAGCATTTATTAGCTAAAAAGTTAGATCTGCGAGACTCACGTACACCAGCTGACCAGAGACACAACTCCAAACGAATGCTAATGTTGCTCTGTAAGAGCTGGATGTGTAGATGATCAACTGTTTGCTAACAAGTTCGCCAAATCAACTTAAATCAGTTGATGCTGTTTTAAAGGAATGATTCAACGTTTTGGTTACACTTCCTTTCAGCGAGTGACATGAGGAGATCAATATCAATCTCATATCTGTGCGTTAGTCAGGACGTGGTTAGCTTAGGGGGGTAGCTAGCCCGGCTCCCTCCTAAATTCAGAATTACACCAGATACCAAAACCTCAAACATTTACTCAACACTGACATGACGGATTGAAGTCATGTTTTTCTGGCCTCTTATTTAACAGAACAGGTGTTCAAGCTCAGAAATAGTAAATACTGAGTCACATTAATGTTAAAAATGTTTAATAGCAAGTTGTTCCAGATATAACTGAGCCAAACACCCACTCTTCTCTGGCTGTCCAACATGGAAAAAGAAAGTGCCCAATTCTCAGTTAATGAATAACTGTATTTCTTAGCTGCATGTTGATTGCCTCAGTTGTGCTTTCACACTTTAATGATGTGATGTTGAAAATTGCCTCAAGTTCCATTCAGAGGCATCCGCCCCCCCCCCCCCCCCCCCCCCCACAATCCCCTCTTAAGTCTATTCAAGCAGAGAGGACTGAGATCTGCAGCAGAACTGAGCTGGGAGAATTCACTTTTAATTAAAGCAGAGAGACCGTCTGTGCTTAGTGAAGGTGGGAGAAGAAAAAGGGGGAAAAGCTCTTTTCCTCTTTGGAAAAAGAACTGAGCTGCAGATATTCTGTAAGGCCTTGAATGAAGAGCTTTGTTAAGGTTGGATAGTGGAAGACATCATTTGATCTCCCATTGACAGCGCCTCCCCCGCTGCAGAATAATTACTTCTTTTATGAAGCCATTAGAGAGGACCGATTCAAGTGATTGTTTCTCAAATGTCTATCCGTGTGGCCAACTGGGATCTGGGAGGGGCAGCTACTGAGGGTGGGTCTGAAACTCACACAGCAATCTGGGATATTTCTCTGTTTGGAGCTGTGTGACACATCATCCACGTCTTTCCCGTAACCATCAAAGATTATTTTCTAGCACATCTCTCCCTAAAATAGCAGAAGTTCTCTCTCCTGTCCCGTCTTTCTTTGCCTCAGATTTACAAACGCACCGAACAAGTCTACAAGTAGAATAATATGTGCTCGTCCTGATTTTGTGCAAATGACTTGTTCAGTTTTTGTCTTTCTGCTCCATTCCTATAATTCAACTCTGCTGCTTTGTGTCCACAATCACAATGGAGCTATTATTCCTTCAGGCCCATTTTCTTTCTGACTGTGTCAGTTGCTTATCACCGTGTTCTGGTGGAAATGATGATCATCAGTCACTCAGTTACAATGCCACAGCTTAACGCTACTGTGCACCAGTCAAAGAACAGAATTACATTATTTTTAGACCCTTTAATTTACCTCTTCTCTTTCAGAATAAAAGGTCACCACTGAGCTTAATGGACCATTGAGTATCATCAGGATTACAAAGAGCTTTTTCCCTGCCATTGTGGGCTTATTTTTTAAGCTTTATAGGGTCTACTTAAAAACCATAACTGTGATTGGTCTATTCAACTGCTACAATGCCAAACGTACTCGTATTTCTAATTACCTCCGGGCTTTGGGAGAGCGTAACGAACAGGGCTAAACACAGCAATCGGTTTCATTACAGCGATAGCTCTCTTCAGTAGGTGCCCGTCTCAAATTTTGCACAAATAATACAAACAAGAAATGAAACCCGACTATATATATATATATGTATATATATATAGCATCTAAAGACCCTTTCTCACTGCAAAAAAACACACCTACACCCACTAACACCTGGCTTTTGTCTTTAGAGGGAAACGTTACATTCAGCATTTAGTTCCGGAACAAATGACTCTGCAGTAGTCACAGGCTTTTATCGGCCAATGCAGCTGAATGTGACAAACTTGTCTACTTGCAAGGAAAACCTGGATATACGCACTGATTTTGGTGGAAAAATCAGGGTATTAAAGACCATCTGGGTGCTGCCTTATTACATACAACATTCCCATCTCGTCCTGAAGTAATGATTGGCTGCTCAGCTGCTGAAGGAATTAAAAACATACACAAACAACCAACCAGCCACATGCTTTGACTGCAGCTTGTCGGCACTCATTACAGCACTGATTTGTCTACTTTTATTTCACGTTTGTTCCACATGTTCAAGAAAGATTACAGATAGAAGTTTTAGTTACAGATAGCCAATTGATAAATAACACACAGTACAACGCATATAGTGGAACACTGTTGTTAGAAACTCTGTCACAGGGTATGTGAAGTGTCCACACTGAAGCAGAGGTGGGTGTCCTCTTCAGTAAATGGTTCATATTCTTCTTGTTGTTTTGGGAGAAAGTATAATAAGGAACAATAAGTAGCATAAGATTGTGAGGAGTTTAAAACTGCTTTCCTAGCTTCGTATAGCGTCTCACTGTACAGAGATTCTTTCAAACATCTTTGCTGATGAGCTTCCTTTTGAGGGGCCACCAGTAATTAAGTGTATCGGGCATTGAGCCAATCACTAATGCAAGCACACGCTGAGATCAAACATAGTTTATGGCTGACAGGAAAATGGGAAGCCAAAACTGTAGCGCATATCGTGGAAACTTTTGCCAATCACGAAGCCAAAAACACAGCTCTGGCAGTGCGATGATGTTGTTGTTATTCAAAGTAGTCATGTTCACGCTCTGGTTTTCAGGGGTCATGCACCCCTCAGAGTGAGCAGCTTCAATCTGTTCCGCAGAGCAGCAAAAGTTTGGCATCCAACTGGTTTACGTGAGCTTTCTCAGTTTTACATGTGAATTTACATATTTTTCTAGACTGCAAATGTCTTCAAAACGCTTTCTTATTGTTTCACCTGCGCCGCTATTTACAACAGTACATTCTTTAGTTTTATTCTTATGCATTGAACATAATACATCCTCGCTCAGAGATGCTCTCAAGAACCTCGCCGCTTTCTGCTGGTCTGCTGAGTTCGCTCATGGACCGGTAATGAGGCACCAGGCAACTTTGCAATAGGAGAATCTGTGTAAAGTTGAATGCAAGCGTGGCCAGCGTTATCACCGGAGGAGGAATGTGATCTTTAGTTTGATTTGATTTGGCAAACAAGGCTAATGCGCACTGGCAGGCCAAACACACCAGGGAAGCGGAAAGACAGGCCCCAGGGTGAGGGGAGGGTCAGCCAGCGCTTTTAACCCCTCTGCTGCCGAAGAAGAGAAAGCATGTTACAGTACAGTGCTTCTACAGGATGGGACTTACAGTCGAGCCTGTGTGCACAAGGGAGTTGGACAAAAGGCCAAGGAGAGAACACTCAAATGGTTTCCTTTCCCACTGTTGTCGGTGCAGCTGATAACTTCGTCTTCCTGCCTCTGTTGACACGGACCATTTCTATCACAGTAATGTGCTCTTCTTTCCTCTAGAAGCCCACTCTGAATGACTGTCGGTGTTGATTTTACTGTGGACTTCACTGACATTTCACCACACATATATTATCCTGTATTTTTCTAACTTTTGCCACTGTGAAAACACAGCAAGAAAACCCACTTTAAACTGTGGGAAAACAAATGTAATTCAGCTGGCGTGATGTGCACTGAAAAGCTCACCCACGTAGGAGTGAAAAGAATGCTTTTTGGCAGGGGGGGGGGGGGAAATTGATTACATCTGCCGAACCAAGTAACAATGTTTTAACTGCTTCTATCATGGCAAAATATCCTACTCACAAATATTACACATCTACAAAGTTCAAATCTTGTTGACACTTTTTGAAGATATAAAAATGACTTTCAGAAACATGCATCGATTGTCTTTTTACATCTTTTCTTGGCAGTTTCTTTCCTTCAAACTACAAAACAATAATGCACAATCCCGCTGTGAGAGGTTTTTTTTACTGTCTCTTTGTCGTATACCAGAGTTGTGCTAAAGGTCAGGCAGCGACTCATTTGTTGAACCCACCAGTTGTCTGTGCTGGCTGACAGTTAAGTGTTGTCACTGAACTCGAGAGGTGTCACAGAGTTGAGATCCTTCTTGCTCAATCC
>NW_022280047.1:7339169-7347018 GCF_004355925.1 Anarrhichthys ocellatus
CCCCCCCCCCCCCCCCCGGTCAATGAGTCCCACGACAGATGTGAGGAATATTTATGGTCCGACTTGTGGAGCCCTTTGCCTGCAGCACAAGCTGAGCTGTCTGTCTGACCACTCAACAAAGATTAACTTTGACGTTTCCTCCCCTAAATCCGCTCTGATTAAATATTTGCTGGCTCATTTAATATGAATGTGAATTAATGGTCAGTCAGTGAGTTCATGCCGGCTACACTTGAGTAATTGCCGTGACTTGGCAGAAAGACCCCGGCACCTCCTCCTCCTGTCTGTTGCGTTTCCTCTCCGTCTGTCTGTCCGTCTGTTTCACACCTGATTTGTATCCACGAGACCTTTTTTTTAGCTCTGCAGTAAATGTTGTGAAATGCGAATGGCACAAACTTGCAGTATTTGAAGCTTGAATGTGAAGGCCTGACTCTGGGAATTTAAGCCACGTTAGCGGCATGACTGTAGGGATAGCAATGTTGTTCTGTCAGTCACTCTGTCCACCACTTTGGTCCAGACTGAAACATCTCACACACTCTACACACATGACTTTGATCACCTCCTGACTTTTCCTCTAGTGCCGGCATTACATTCACATTTGTGTTTTCCAATAAAATATCTTAACTATTGGATGGATTGCCAGGAAATTTAGCACAGACTTGTGAAAACTCTAATAACTTTGGTAAACTTTGGTTAACTTTCCATCTGGTGTCATCAAGTCCACATTTTAATTCATCCAATCCTTTGGTTTATGGCCAAAGAAAGCTAATGGCATTATACCTGCTAAACATCAGCATGTTAGCATTGCCATGGTGAGCATGTTGATGTTAGTGTTTCGTGTCACAGAGCTGCTAGCGTGACAGTTTCGTCTTTTGTTTATTTTTCCCTCATTAAATATATGACGGATCTATACAATTGCAGCAAGAGTCCATTCACGCTTGTGTTACTGTCATTTGAACCTGCAAATTAGCCACAAGTTCATTTTCATTTCCGTAACTAGGGAGATGAATTATTAACACCAGTAATTAACCTGTGTGTGGGCCTGTTGCAGTGTACGTGAGAGGCAGAGTAGGGAGGTGTCACTTGTACTTGTCATTTTCTCCATCTGCTCAGCCTCTTAAACCACCATACCATGGCCTGTACACACACACACACACACACACACACACACACACACACACACACACACAGCCACAGGACTCTCACCAAGAGGCCGCCACACATTTTCAGGGTACTGTTGCCCTGCACAGTGAGATAGGAGTGAGAGGCATGGTGAAATATTTCTATTTAAGCCTTCTAACTCTGTAGGAAACCTAACCTAGATGGGATTAAATGTCTTCAAGGCAAACAAATGATTGGGTTTGAAACAAAGACGAGCTTGTTTGAGAGTTACTGTGTCGTTATGAATCATTTCTCTGTCGACGAGGAGCAAAATACTGACACAGGACTGAAGAATCGCCATGGTTACTGAGAGAGTCGAAGTCAATTTTCAACAATGTTTATAGCAACGAATATCACAAATGATCTACTGCATAACTGCCGTGCGAAATAGAGGCTGTTCATGGGAACGGGAAGATCACTGAAATTCATCGGCGTTTCAGACATTAATGTTTCAAGGAATAGTTTGGTGAAATTCACTTTCTTGCCGAGAGTGAGATGAGAGGATCGATACCACTCTTGTGTTTGTCCGCCAAGTATGAAGCCAGAGCCGACGGCTGAATAGCTTAGCTTAGCTTAGCATTAAAACAAATCAGGAATATAACACACCGCAACCGTTGTTTTGTTACATTTCTGTTTGTGTACATACAAACGAGACGTGTTCTAGTAATTAGTTAACTTTAAAGTTTTTTTGTTTATTTATCCAGACCAGCAAGACTAACTGGTTCCCCTGCGTACAGCCTTTGTGCTAAGCTAGCTAGCCAGCTTTCCGCCTTTATATTTAACGTACAGCAATGAGAGTGGTGTAAATCTTCTCATCTAACTCTTGGCAATAAATGGAATAAATACATGTCTCAACATGGTTGAACAAATCTTTAAAAGACAAAGCACATCAGTAATGATAAACATCCTTGCAGGTGTTTACTGATCAAGATACAGAGTCAAATTCAGACAGGATGTGGATTGTCTTTGGTTCAAGCACATGGCCAGAATGTGATCCATTTCTCCTTGAGGGTCCCAGCCTCGTCCCAGACTACCGGAGGGAAATAGATGGGGCGGAAAGCCAAAGGGGTCTGCTGTGCCATTGAGGTTTCAGGTGACAAGTATTCTGCAGATTTGTCTCGGGGCAGACAGAGAGTCACAAGGGCGACTGTCCCTTTGAATGTCCTGGAAAATTCCCTGACCCTGAGGAGTGTTGCGTTACATCTTCCAATGTAGCCTCCCGGGCTCGTCCCAGAACAGAGACTCCTTTGAGAGACGCTGCCGAGACTTTGGGAAGTCGGGATTCAGCCAGTTTATGAAAATGCAGTTCGTCAGTGTAAAATCATCAAGGTGCAATGTGCAAGATGTCGTCGCATGCTTCAAACCATTTCCACATCTACTACTCTATACAATTTAAATTTACAGCGATACGTTTTTTGTTTTTAAAGCCTTACTTACTGACTATCAGCAGGGCAAGAATACGCAACATTCAACCAAACTACTAAAACTCTGAGAGCCAGTCAAAATAACATTGCTATCTTACAGTCTTCACATGTGCCGTCGGCCTATAGCAGGGGAAGACAATGAGTCACATGCACGCTCTAGAAATAGCACGAGTCAGCGGTACACTTGTTGGGTCAAAGTGTTTTTTATGAGGCCAGTGTAGCAGACTACAAACACCAGCAGCATGACGCACTGAGCGCTGTACGTTTGGAATCTTTTTTTCTGGCCACCGAGAGCTTAAAAATGTTCAACTTTGGGTAAAACGCTGCGCTCGTCACGGCCGTTTTTGACCCAGCCATCCAATCACAGTGGAGGATGGGTGGAACAAATAGCAGGAAAGGTAGCCTACTCCTTGAACTCGACTCCGTCCAACTTCCGCTCTTGAACCAATCGAGCGGAGCCTAATCGCCGAGATGTTTCACTTCGCACCTTTAAATAATGATAACCATGAAGAAAATCTCCACCCATGACAGTAAATTAACAGATGAGTAGAATTTTCAAGAAGCGATCAAGCGAGCCCGTTTTCACTTTTCCGGTCACACATTCACACAAATGATCATCAGCTTAGATCATCTGGAATAATGCTTTTTTAAATTCTCTTCAATTCCTGCACACATTAGTTCCATCAGTGAAAATGCAACAGGGTAGAGGTTTGGTTCTGTTTTTTCTGCTTAACTTAATTTATTGAAGATAATGTAGAAGTGTGAGCTCATTGCAGTGAAGCGTTACTGTTTTGTGCACAAATAAACACCAATGGCAATTTATATGGCACATTTTGTTACACTGTGCTTTACATTTAAAGACAAATGATGAAAATACTGAATAGGCATAAACATAAGAACATAGGTAGCATAAAAAACATCTGTATGTATGTATAAAAGCTTCTGTGTATGTACAGTATGCATGTATGTATGTATATACACATAAACAAGCATACACACAACCACACGGCAATGAAAACCAAATATCTACAGAATCAAACAAAACGTTTCCCAGATTAATCTCTGTTTCAAATTGTATTCTTTGATGAAATACGAGGACAGGTTAACTTGTGATTCTCAGTAACAACAGCATTATTATAAGGCTGATTTATTGCCTTGAAGGTGACACATCGACTTCATTCTTAACCCGCTCATGTTATTTCTCCTTTCCCATGTGCGATAAAGCTTACTCAGCTGTGTACTTATTCTTTTTGTGTGTGTCTTTATTGCAGATGGAGAGTCACGCCCTCTCTCTCAGTGAATAGCCGGCCTCAACAAAGCGAAAGGATCTCCGCTCAGCCTGTAAATAAAACCCTCTTTCCTTCTGCACAACGTGGGAGAAACTGCCACTGTGGTGCTGCTGTGGCATCTCTGTAGGCTGATAACTGGAGCGAAGGCGGTGTTGTTGAGGGATCATCTTTCACTCTGAGCCACTCAACTTTCATGCCGTGGCCCCGGAGCCGGCTCTCGAGGCTGAACTGTCAGCGGGGAAAGGCGGAGATACTCTCACGTGGATTCATTCGACAGGGCAGCACAGAGCACAGGTGTAAAGCCTCTTCCTCACGGGACTGAAGAGGCTTACATGAGGGAATAGTCATGCTATTGTTTGGAGGACCTTCATACAGGATTAAGACACTTTAACAGACATTCTCTTCATTTTCGTTGGGGCTGCGTGGTGGGAACAGGGACAGCTGGTGTTGATTCTTCTGCTTTATGAGTTTTCATCACTGGGTAAGTGTGTCTGAGTGGCAGGGGGAGCCAGCATGGCCAAGCCTCTGCTGAAGATACAGCGCTATTTCCGCAGGAAACCCGTCCGATTCTTTTCCTTCATCCTCCTCTACCTGACCGCCGGGAGCCTCGTCTTCCTGCACTCTGGCTTCGTCGGAGACAGCGGCCCCGGGGCCAGGGGCGGCCGGAACGCGGTGGTCGCTTCAGAGATGGGAAGCCGTCCTTCGATGTCAGGCGCCCGGGGGCTTGGCATCATGAGCAGAGTGTTTAAAGAGACCCGCAGGTCCGGGCGGAGGTATGGCCCTCCGTGGATGAAAAAGGCCAGACAGGAGGGCCAGGAGACGGTGCGCAGGGGTGGAGACTACACCAACAACTGGAGCCGTGCCCTTAAAGGACGCAGTGCCAAAGACGTGGACAATGGAAGAGGTGGGTCGTACCAACAATACTTTAATATACTGTTGCAATGGTTTTGTTTTCAGCTGACAGTTTTACAAATTCAACAACAGATGAATTGTAAAAGAGGGTTGAAATTTGCCTTTGGCTTCTCCCACATCAAAAAAATAAATAAAAATATATCAAAAGAAATACATTAATTCAATGCAGTGCTCCATTAAGCAGATCAACAAAGCAAAAAAAGAATTTACTGGTACAGTAAATTCTTTTTAAATGAAGGAATAATCACAATGTGTGCCAGCAATTGCAGTGCTGCAACATTAATGACTACTCCGTGTTTACGACTGGATTCTTGTGTAAAATATTAAGAACAATGATTATAATAACCCATTGTTTTGTGTCATAGTTGCGAATGAGAATTCAACAAATTATAAGAATGTAGGACATTTTATTACAGGCGGATTCATAATGCACATTCTCTGGCAAACACACAGGCAGCACTTGATGTTAATATGAAATTGATCCAAAGTAATCTCTAATTACAAACCGCATCATCTTAATGAATGTAGGAAATCTCTTGAGAGCGAGTGAGATGATGATTATGATTAAGTCCTCTGTCTCGTCTCAGAGTGAATCCTTCAAGGGTCTCACCCACAGAGCTTCAGCTGCAGCTCGGCTTTGTGCCGCTCGGCACATGTTCGGCTGCTACACAACCGCAACATATAACTTCACGATCACAGGATTTACGTTTTCGCTCTCTTTTTTGTTTTTATAACTGTGGGATTACATAATCCTGACAGAAACAGTTTACATATAAACTCCTGACTGGAATGTGACATATTATCAGGTCACAAAATGGTTTTGAAAACACCAGAGCGAGGACAGGGCCGACATCTGACCTTGGATGGCACGAGTATCCTGCTTACTTTTTCCTTTCCAAATGAAACGTGATCAAACGAGCAGATAAGAGGATATCATTTACAGCTGACTCACTTCTCTCTTGCTCCTCTTGGCTATTCATTCCCTGTCAAACACTCTGCACTGTTGAATTAGTTCAGTATAAATGATTAAAAACAAAGTCAAACAGTGGATTTCTCCAACATCTATATCTGTTAATTAAGGAGTAATAACAAAGTATTAAGATACTTTAGATATGTTAAGTAAATGTCCTTCATTCAAACTATCCTCATCAAAATGTACTTAAAGCACCCATGCAGAATACTTTATATATATCTTTATATATATATAAAGTATATCTACTTTTGGATGATTATTACTAATCTATTAACATGTTCGCACCATTTTAAAATTGTTGCTATTGGGCAGTTTCACAAATCGATCATGTGTTTTGTCTGTAAAATCTTAATCTTACATAACTATAGGTGTCAGATAAATGTAGTGGAGTACAATAGCAGAGTACAATATTCTCTCTGAAATGTGGTGAAATAGAGGTATAAAATGGGTATACACAAACAATGTAGTTTAAGTACATGACTCGAGTAAATGTACTTAGTTACTTTTCCACACAAAGCATTCCTCCGAACAGATGTCGTTTCCAGTCCGCCAACAGAAATGAACAAAGCTTTGCATGTTGCCTTTCCCCACTCTGTGGTGGAATAATTATCCAGATACTTTGCTTTAGTAAAGTCAGCAATACGACAATGTAAATCTGCTATGTTACAAATTCCTTATTCTAATTATACCTAAAGTAATATGATGGGCAGTTAAATCTATAAATGCATCACATTTAAAAAACTGGTGATATGTTTTGTAAAATCTTAAGTAACTTGCAACTAATATATTACTAATACATGAATTGTTTAGTATAATGTACAATATTTCTCCCTGGCATGTAGTGGAGTAGAACTAGAAAGCATAAAATAATAAATACTCAAGTACCTGAGTAAATGTTCTTAGTTATTATTCCACCAGTATGAAACATTCAGTTCAGCAGTTGTAAACATCTGGTCCAGTCTCAATACATGCTACTTGGGGTTAATATTTATTCATATCCACAACGCCATAAATGTTTACGACAAGTAAGGTTATGTGGGTTTCTGGTTTCCCTCCAGAGAGCAGTACAGGCAGGTGGAGAATATAAACCGCCCATGAATATGAAACACATGTGTGAGTGACTACTGCTCCATTTGTGTTAGCGTTGGGACAAAATGTGGAGGCAGCTTGCCTGATTTTGATCTCACTCTACTCGGGGACAAACTCCAAGCTCTCAGAGCCTGAAGAGAGTCGAGCCAGAAGATAAAACGAACGAGTGGTTATTTTACAAAAACTATAAGTAACAGCACAGTACCTCTCTGCGCATTAGAGAGTAGAGTATTAAAGACCAATGTTTTTCTAGTGCAGTGCTGAGCTATTTTTTTTCCAATTCGAGGCCAGGAAAACAAACATGTTTACAATGTCTATTGAGGCTTTGGGATATCTGATAGTCTGGCTCAGTCCTCCTCCTCCTCCCCCTCCCGTTCAGAAACACTGAGCTCACAGGACTGCAGCAGAAAGTGATGATGGAGTAATTAGCAGCATCAAAGCATTCGTTTGCTCCCATACAGCCAAGCTCCACTCATTACTCCGCAGTTTTTTTTTTTCTCTCACTGCAAATGCACTCATTCCCACTGGCTCTGGATTTAATTTGGAGGGGATATTGGAGCATAAGATGCCGACCGCAGCATACAAACCCATTTGCACTGTGTGGTGCAATGGCACAGAAGCATACTCTGTCGAGGGGGAAACTAAAGGAGTGGACAGAGGGTAGAATACAGCTGAACAAACACTTGACATTTGTTAATGTGATCCACCAGTTACAGGGAGGTTATTGTGGAACGTTTGCTTATAGAACGAATAAAACAGGTAATAGGACTGTTTCATCTTTCACCCTCATGTCATACGAAGCAGAAATACACCACTCAAAATGAGGCTCCAGCTTAATATAAATCAGCGTTTTCCTTCATCGTGAAGCCGATTATTATTTCCCAGCTCAACAATAGTTAGGAGGAAGATTACAGCCGAGTCCTGCTGCACAACCACATGCTGCACAAATGCAGGTCTTTAGTCTATAACAATTAAAGTACTGCGGGGGGGGGGGGGGGGGGGGG
>NW_022280047.1:7347118-7366369 GCF_004355925.1 Anarrhichthys ocellatus
GGGGGGGGGGGGGGGGGGGGGACCGGGACTCGTTCAGCCATCATCGGAGGCTTAGAGGGTTAATGGCACAGCACAGATGGTGAGATGTTTGTTAAAAGGTAGAGTGGAGCCTGTGCAGCTCGGTTAAACAGAGACAGTGTGCTAATGAGAAGGAAGAAGCTGTTGAAGGGTTGCGGTATCCCTCTGCAGAGGTGCACTGAAGCCCAACCCCCACACACACTACTGGAACAAATGCAGAGAGATGACAGTTACAGCTACAAGCCACTAGAAGGGGATGTGTGCCTTTATAAATAATTAAAGATTCTGCCCCACTTTGGACTCCTTGTGTGCTCCGTTACTACACTGTGTGGCATGTGAGGAAGATCCTGTTGAGGACAGCTCACCTTCTACTCTTTTGTGGCCGACGTGAAACGTCTTTCTCGATAACTAACGTGTATGTTTTCTCTTTTTCAGCAAAGTATTTCGGCTGCTACACTGACGACACACAGAAAAGAGCGCTGAGAGGAGTTTCCTTTTATGACTACAAAAAAATGACTGTATTTCGTTGCCAGGACAACTGTGCAGAAAGGTATGACAGCAGCAAACAAAAGCACCGTACTCCATTAGATATCATCTCTTCTCTACTTCTACTGTCAGGCTGATGAATAAAAGTAGAGCTGATGTGGAAATTAAAAACCCCAGATATCGATTCAAATGTTTAATGTGTGGCATTTGGAGCCAGAGTCACAGATCCGATTGATCTGGTTAATGACTAACACGGGCCTGTCACATATACTAACATCAACATATGTCTTGATGTGCAAAATAACGTCCTCTTCACGAGCTTTCAGTCGTATCACATTATCGAGTTTTCACAGTTTTTGAGTTTCACAGTTCATTTGGAGACAGCATTTATCAAAACTTGACTTAAATTACACTGAAAAAAGGGAAATCTGAGCATCTATGAATCTAAGATGATGTGGTATGATCAAAAGCTCCAGGACAGCCATTACATGTGCCCTAGGGTGAGACTGTAATGTCAATCATGGGTTTTATGATGAAAACACTACACTAAAGAATAACATTACCGTCCAACTAAAATACACTATACGGCCAAAAATATATGGACGCCCCTATTGTGTACTCGTGGACAGAGGCTGTTTCTCTTGGTTTGGGCTTTGCTCTTTTTGTACCAATGAAGGGAAACCTTCATTATATTTGAGGCAACGTGTGTTTCCAACAACTCTGTGTCAACAGTTTGTTGGAGGCCCCTTTCCTGTTTCAACATATCAATGCCCCCCATTGGTCCATAAAGAAATAGTTGTTTTTGATGTGGAGGAACTTGCCTGGCCTCCAGATTCACACCCATTCATATACTGATGGCAGTGGCTACCATGGTGCCACCCGCCCATCAGGACTAACTCACATTCACACCCATTCATACAGCCTTCAGGAGCAATTTGGGGTTAACTGTCTTGCCCAAGGACACGTCGACATGGACTAGAGGAGCCGGGGACAATGAAGGAGGCTCTTGAGATGCATAACAATCAATATATTCCACGTTCAAAAGGGGATACAATGGTGACACTTTTAGTCACATTTTCTTATTTTGTGTCACTCTTTGCACATGGAATCAATCAAGAGCCTCTTTCTCCTTTTTCTCAGTGTGCTGGCAATTATTCTATGAAATGATACTGCTACTTTTAGCCACACACACACACACTGGAAACTCTTTTGAAAAGCCTGGTTTCAAGAGCGCAAAACCTTTGACAATTCTTTGAGGCTGTGGTAGCTGCCTGCTTTTCCTGGTTAATAGTCCAGCCGTGCATGTAACGCCTTTGATGATTGAACAGGAGAGCCGACTGTGAGCCAAAACAACATCAATGCTCGACCTCAATTATGTTCTTCTGGCTGAATGGGAGCAAATACCTGCAGCCAGGTTCCAAACTTCTGGGAAGGCCTTCCCAGAACTGGTGCTCTTAACATTATAATCCAAATTTGCTCGTATTAGCACAACAATCCAATCCAGGAGTTTGTACAGGTTTAAAACACAAAAAACAGTTATGTATGCACCAGTTTTGCAAAGCATTTATCTCTCTGCTCCTATCATCCATATGTCTCTCGTTTCCTCACATCCTATCTCCCTCTCTCTGCTACCTCACCCATCTTTCTATCACCTCTTTTCACTCCCTGTGGAATACCAGAGACGGCTCTATCGAATGCATTGAATTACACCCATCACTGATTCACAGAGCAGAGAATAGGAGCAGAGAGAGAGATTTTTTTCAGCTTGCTTCCTCCTCTTGGATCTCGCAGCCTGCTCGCCTCCTCACCCAGAGCAGCGGGTTAATAGGAACAGACAAACAAATTAGGGGCAACAGCACATAGCAGAGCACAGAAGTTTGGGTTTGATTGACAGCCCAGGGGATTTGTCCTGTGCGAGGGACGTGTTGGACCTCTAATTGCAACCAAAAGGCCTCTTGGGAGTCCAATCCTCCACGCAGCAACAGAGGGGAGAGAAGAGACCTTCTGTTGATGGATTCAGTAGATGAATAATTGCCTCAAGAGTCTCACAGCATCTTCACCAAAGAGAGAGATGTTATTCCAGAGTAACGTTTGGATGTGTTCTCATCTTTGCTTCTATCCTCTGTGCACCATTTGCTTGGTTTTATTGATTACTGGTCCGCATACTAATCTGCATTGGCCTGTGAAGGATTAAGAAAATGTCATGAAGGCTCAGACCAATCACTTCAACCTCTCCCTGTCTCTCCTTCACTAACGATGCTAATGCTTTTTTTCCCCTTTCTCTTCCCTCCAGAGGGTACATGTACGCAGGTCTGGAGTTCGGAGCAGAGTGCTACTGCGGTCACAAGATCCAGGCTCCCAATGCTTCAGACAGCGAATGCAACATGGAGTGTAAAGGAGAGAAGAGCAACCTGTGCGGAGGAGCCAACCGACTGTCCATCTATAGGTTGGAGCTGAGCCAGGAGTCGGCACGCCGCTGTGAGTCTGACACTCTGCAACAACAACAAAAAAACAACAGAAAAATCGTATTGCTCGTCAACTGAGAATTTCTTTAGTGGAGGACAGCCCTGGTGAACATTGGTATTGATGTCCACGAGCTGAGAATGAGCAGACCTGTGTATATATCAACAGTATCCACTGAGGCACCAAGATGCTGTTCTGATTCAGAAATCTTAACAAGCCAGGCTGTTCCAAGGAAAAATATGAATTTTATTTTGGGTTAATGCCACAGAGTTGGTAGCAGGCTGCTTGGTTGTGTTCACCTCTTTCCCCGGAGAGCTGTGCTCCCTACGTAGCCCAGCCAGCCGTGGTCTGCATCCTTAACTCTCACTGCTGCTGGAATACTCGACGGAATTGAAGTGAAGGGCTGATTAACAGAAGTGAAAAAGATCTGTGTTGAGGTAGTTTGTTCAAAATCTTGAGAAAAAAAAAAGTCCCCACCACGGGGTTTGGGAACTTTTTACATCTTTTCTGTTTGCTCTTCCTTTTTCTTTATCTGCCAACTGCTTCTCAGAAACAACCTGCTAATGTGAAAGGAAAGAGTTAGTACACACATCTACGGCGAATAGTTAAGCACCGTTCAATTTAAATGATCTTACTGTCCTCGTCCAGTTCAGTGATGTTTGTTTATTATTATTTTCATTTCTGCTTTTCTTTCCTCTGTTTGCCGTCAGACTGCTGAATAAGCTCTTCATGTTTGTGTATTCACCTCTGACCCCGATCGCCATCATGTGAACATCAAAGAGGAAATGCAGGAAATGTGTCGAGGTGGCTGTTTTGTGGTTTTCACCACTTGGAGGCCATCCCAGTCACATGGTTGAGTGTTTTCCGCAAAACTTAACTGCTATGATAATCCTGCAAAATATTATTGTGCATTTATTTCCTTTGCCTCGTTGTTATACAACCCAGATTATGTTCTCCTACATTTCCCTCAACTATGCGTTTTCATCAGTGATGTCATTATTTGCTCGAGACCTTGTTTGAGGAGAACGTTTGAACGCTGCATACGGGTGATGCTCGTCAACGGAGCGCAAACAAAAAGCATCTCAGGTTGATTTAAAAAGCTCTGCCACATGCGAGGGCAAAGAAGGGCAACTAGAAAGAGGATGCAGCGAAGATATACTGCAGGGAAATAAAGAGAGCAAGGACGTGACATTATAAATGAGACTTTTAGTCTGGGGAAAAAGGTCAAAAATAAATAAAACATGAGATACACAAATATGGCTACCGGTGGTTTTCATCGTGGTGTCACAGTAAAAAGCTTTTAGTGTTCTTCCTCTGTTGTAAATGCTTAACAGTCAGTTGAGCGCTTTGTGTTGACATCAGCACGGCTGACATGTTGACAGGCTGAAATTAAGGTTTTCTTCTGCAGTGACTTGTAACAGCGGTTTTCAACCTGTAATGAAGCAATGCTGCTCACAACAGGTGGAATATGACAACAGTTCAATCGTGATTTAAAACCACTTTTTCTTTTCACGCCGTTTCGATTGTTCATTGGAAAAAAGTGGTCCAATCATTCTGTAATTCAGATGCGTGTGCAGGAGTAGCAGTTCAAAGAACAGCAACAAAGAAAAAAGTACGACACCGAATTTTACAGCTAAACTAACAACTTACTGCGAAGGAAAGAAGCAGCTCTTCTCTGCTGTCGTGATTTATGGTCTGTCCATCCGACCAGAGTTAGGATCTGAGATTAAAAGGTCATCCACACACAGCAGGGATGTTAGAGCTGCTATTGGCTGACGCCGCTGGCAGGTCAGGGCCTCAGTAGACTGGAGAGAGTCCCAGTGGGATCTCTTCATCAGGGTCAGTAAATAGAGGCCAATTTGATGGAAGCTGTGCTCAGTAACCATAAAAAGTGTTTGTTTTATTTATTTTTCTTCTTCCTATTGGTGAATAACATTTTGGGTTGTTCTGTCTGTTTCAGATGGCAGTGCCATTTTCAAAGGGTGTTTCAACAGGCCAGAGAATGTCACTCTGGCACTTCCCTTCAGCGCGGTCATCCAAAACATGTCTGTGGACAAATGTGTGGACATGTGCACAGAGAGGGTGAGGGTGTTTGGATTCATGCATTGTACATTTGTACACCTGAATGTGTCTATAGTGTTTAATGGCGGCTGTATTTCAGGAGAAAACGCTGGCCGTCCTGGCTGGAGATCGGTGTCACTGCGGCTTCCCGACTTCTCTCTTCTCCCTTCATGAGCCGGAGGACGAGGGCATGTGTCTCAACCGCTGCCATGGGGAAGAGTTCGAGAGCTGCGGGAACGACGAGTACTTTGTGGTGTACCAGACACAGGTTCAAGGTAACGTCTGGTGGCTCACAGCCGCATATAAACGGGCGCATTGGAATGAGTCATGTCAGCCACCGTGTGCAGGAAATACATAGACCAAGAGTGAATATGCTGATTCTATATTCTTCTAAACTAGCAAATACCTGACTTTATATAAAGTGTTGACAATCATCCATCTAATATAGAAATGTTTTGCAACCTACTTTTTGTTTATTTGATCTAGATTATTTTTATCTCTAGGATATGCATTTTTGTTGTCAGAGCTGTCAACGCAGCAGACAGCTGCAGCTTGGATCAGGAAAAACACAGAGCCCAGTAAACAAAAACACAAAAACAAGCTGCAGCGGGAGGTGAACTTTATGTAAACATTTTGGACAAATTGTTCTCTGAAATCTGTTATATCTTAACGTCACACTTTAATGTCAGTGAGTGGGCATTGTTAGGCAATTTGGGCTGAAGAGGAAACCCACGCAGAACAAAACATAACACCAGAACGTGTCTCCATGCCTGTATTTTCTGAACCTTTTCTCCAGTGATGTTAAATATCTTTGCCACAAAACTTCCATTGTTTCAACATAACGTGTTTGTCTTCAGCCTGTTATTACTAAATAAGTCAATAAGCAGGAAGTGACTCACTTTCAGTGTCTATTCGAAGCTCGATTGTGTTGAGCAACTTGTCAAATACTTTGCACTGTCTTTCGCCCCACATTTCAAGGCACTGTCACATATCTTGCCCATGTTTATCACTGTCGATTGTTTCACTAATTCTATATATAAAACAAATCTATAACAATAAATTCTCTCCATCTCTGTGTTTTGTCAGATAAGCGCTGCATGGACCGGCACTTCCTTCCCATTCGTGCCAAGCAGCTGGTGGCCCTCGCCAGTTTCCCTGGAGCCGGCAACACCTGGGCTCGCCACCTGATAGAACTCGCCACTGGTTTCTACACTGGCAGCTATTACTTTGATGGCTCCCTTTACAATAAAGGTAGCCACCGACATTCATCTGGTTCACAAACATATTCATCGACGTATCTGTGGATTAAATGTATCCACTGTGGGATTGTCGTTGTTTCACAGGATTTAAAGGGGAGCGGGACCACTGGCGGAGTGGCAGGACGGTCTGCATTAAGACGCACGAGAGCGGCAAGAAGGAGATCGAATCCTTCGACTCCAGCGTCCTCATGATCCGAAACCCCTACAAAGCCCTCATGGCTGAATTTAACAGAAAATATGGCGGACACATTGGATTTGCTTCTCAGGCCCACTGGAAAGGGAAAGGTGAGCGGCTGTAGCCAGTAACAGTGTTGTTGTCAAGACCACCTAAACCAGAGTGTATCAAGACAGAGACAAGACCAAGACGTTGAGACCAAGTCAAAACCAAGACCTAGGCAGGGCGAGACCGAGTAAAGACAAAGACCAGTACGAGTACCACACTGCAGGTCACACTGACCATAAAATGTGGAACGTGTAAACCATATACGCACTCTTCACATTGATCTGGAAGATCCGCATTCCCCACAGAAAACAAATAAAGGTTCTCCTCTTTTACTGCCAAGTGCACCACGAGAAATGTCTTGTGGAAATTGATGTATGGGAATCTTCCTTTGTGTTCTTTGAGCAAACCCAGAAGTGAACAGGCAGTTTAGCGATCTTAATCAGAGACCGAGACAGAGTGAAAATGCGGTGGAATTCAAGACGAGACCTTCAAAAAGTGGTCTTGAGGCCGATCGAGTACTACAACACTGGCCACTGTACGGCAAAGTATTTGTAACAATGCACCCTGTGTTGTGATTTAAACACACAAACTGAAGACGTTTGTGTAAACATATTTTTGTAAACTATAAGCAAGAGAGTTGAGATAGAGTTTTCAGTTTACGAGGCGAAATGTAGGAATCTGTGAACATAAAGCCAAAATCGATCCAGCTGCAGGACAAATGAGTCTTTACACTGTTGTTCCTCAGCAGTTTTAATCTTATACAATCAGAAAAGCCCTCCAGGCCTACTGAATTAAAATAAATGAAAACCAATGTGGTCACTGTTAGTATGTGGTAATAATAAAAGAATTGAGAAATAGTCTACGATGACGTAGAAGGGTTAGGAATTTGAGGAAACGAGCAATAAACACTGTTTTGGTTTTGACCTTATAAACTGATGTGGTTGAGCACAAAGAGCACAACACGATTTAAAACCATTCCCAACACGATATCAAAATGAGAAACGAAACAATTAGCCAACAACAACAACAACCTTAGTCCCTGTGGGCCAGATCATGAGTTGTGTCACCGGGTAAAACTGTTAGACTTAAGTTGTCACTTTCAGACCATTTGGACATGTAGTCTCACTGCAATGTGAAACGTTCAGTGATGTGTCGTTAGTCGAGTTGAGTTTAAAAAGGTTTGTTCATGGCATCATTTAAGGAAATGAAACCCCTGGCTGCAGTAACCCTTTGTCTATATGACGGCATGCCCTTTACTGAGATGTATTTATATTTCATGCAGATTCAGCTTTAGCTCATTCACTTAGTGTGTCTCGGTAACCACAGCAACTGGTTTTGTCTGGTCGGCATACCGCCTCGCTGACTTCCTTCAAGGCTGAAATCAATTCTCCAGAGGCCGGAGAGTTGCCGACCCAGCGGTTGTCTCTCTTTGTGGAAACATCAGCACATTCGGCCTGCCGTTTCCAATGCATGCTCACTCCTCCTGTCGGTGGGGAGATGATGCAGCGACATCAGTTCAGAGAAGAGCTTTCTGACAGCTGCCACTTCCAATGCAGCGAGAGGATCCAGTTTGAGAGTCAGCGTGACATTGTGTTCAGGGGCTCAGATGATGCTACTGACGCTGACGCCCTCCAGTGTGGCCCCGTAAAGTCAACTCCGGGGCAAGTGTAACGCATTTTGGAGGGCATGTCCTTTTACAAAGTGCTCTGTTGTGTTTCAGTGTTATCAGGTGGCTTTATTTAAAGGCTCTTACATAAACCCCTTTATGTGGTTTTTTTTTAAAGTCAACCCCCTTCTAATAAGAACTTAAGTATCTTAACTAAATCTGATATTCAGTCAAACATTAGCCGAACAGGATGTTCACGGTAGAACTGCACTTATTTTGTCTCCTTCTTATTTTAAGCTCTGGCTGCTTTTGAAAGCTTGACAACAAGGAGAACAGACCCGGCAGTTCCTCAGCGTCTCTCTACCGCTGGTTGTGTTTTCGGATGCAGCATCTAATATTCTGTCCACTGTGCTTCTCTCATTGGTTTCTGAGACAGCACTGCAAACTCAGCAGGCTTTAAACTTTAATGACAACAGTGAAGATGTGTTGCTGCTAATGCAGCACGGCTCCTGCCAGCAGACGCTTTTATGGGCCGGTAGATTATCAATGAGTAAAAGTTGCAAGCAAAGGCTTTTTCTACAGTACCGCTGCGAGTTTGACTGACAACCAAGAATGTCCACTTTACTCTCCAATTCTTTCAGAAATGACTTCATGTACACCGCCGTAAATTGCGTCACACTCCTCAAGCTAAATTGCGTCAGTGTTTGGCCATCATGACTCTCACTTCAACTCCATTCAGTCCCCAATTTGACGACTTAATTAATTCGTTTTTTATATCTTTTTCATTCTTGTTTGTCCTGCAGAGTGGCCTGAGTTTGTGAAGAACTATGCCCCTTGGTGGGCGTCCCACACGTTGGACTGGCTGAATTTTGGGAAGATCGTCCACGTGGTCCACTTTGAGAATGTGAAGAGGGGCCTGTTCTCCCAGCTGAAGGGAATGGTGCAGTTTCTGGGTCTGAAGGTTTCCGAGGACCGCCTTCTCTGCGTCGAGGGCCAGAAGGATGGGAACTTTAAGCGGTCGGGGCTACGAAAGCTCGAGTATGACCCCTATACTCCAGAAATGCGAGCGAACATCAATGAACTGATCAGAACAGTAGACTCTTCCTTGAGGAAAAGGAACATGTCTGGAGTTCCAGAGGAATATATGCCAAGATGATATACGTGATCCCCTCATTTTCTTTTCTTCCCCTCCTTTAATTGGACTGTTGTCAACAGACTCCGCACCATACTTTGTAGGACTATGTTACTGGAAAAGTTTTCTCAATTATTTTTCTGTGAACATAGGTTGAAGCAGTCTTCTTTGTCCTCTTATTTTGATTTTCTATTCATGTTCCTTTCTTTTTCTGTTGAACCTCAGCAGCTTCATGCATTAATAAAAGAGGCAGTTTTAACTGCAGAGGTTGTTTTTCTCTTTGGCTAAATGAAAAGCACTCCTTTCTCCTGCTCTATGCACATGTGCTGTGTGGGCATGAGCCCATGCCTTAACATGAAGAAGGTACAATGGCTGTGACCACAGAGAGGCTCACCGGACTGTGCTGGGTGATCTGTTGCCAGTGTGACCCAAAATATACATGGGCTTATTTTGTGCAAAAGAGAAGTATGAGAAAAGAAAACGGTAAAATGTATGAATCTTCTGCTGCTATCACAGTTCCAGAATAATACTATTTTATACATGAGAACTTTGAAACGTTGAGCCCTTGGTCAGAGGGGAAAATGCAATATGCAGGCTTTAACTACCTGATAATGATACGGTGTGTTTCCTAGTTTTTGTAAGTTATTCAACTTACTGGAAGTAAGAAGAATCTCGTTTTCAATGATGTAAAGGATCAGCTCCTCGTATTCAAGATGATGAATGATCCCTCTTGAAGGCACTGACTCAAGGCGAGAAGAGGATTTATCTCAACAGCATTTATTTATCTCTGCCGTGCAGTGCACATGTCAAGCTAATGTTAGTTGTGAATATGTTTTCTTAAACATATTGAAGACTAGACTCGATGCAGAAATCCAAAAAGCACTTTGCTGTGCAACACTCGCCCCAAAGATCACGGAGAAATTAGGCGTTACACTTTAGTTTTAGATCGGAGGTAACCGTTAGCAGTAGTGATCAGAATAGATTTATTTTACGACAGTTACTGTATTCATCAATAAAAACTGTTTTTGTTTTATTGCTTTGTTGTAAGAGGCGCTATGAAACGGTTAAAGCTGGTGATTATTTTACTCCTCATAATTTTAAAAAAAATCTCCACAAATGTGTGAAAAATTCTGCTCAAATTCTACAAGCAGCACGTCTTATAACGGTACTCAATGTGCTATGCCATATGCTAAATAAATAAACAAATAAATGAATAAAATGCTGGTGACTGAGAGCCAGGCAACATTAACTGACTTCCATTTTCAGAATGATATAAATATATTTTTATAGTGATTGCCGACACATCGATAACATTTGTATTGCAACAAGCAATTGCGGAGAAGTTGTTTCTATTTTTAAAACACATGCTTTAAACTTTATTGGCTCTCGCTTTCATTGACAAGCCGGCACTTTCTGAGCATAGGTGTCACAAATGAATGTATTTTCTATGGAATGAATGTAATGTGATAAGGCCCAATAAATGAGTGCATAAAATTATGTGCTATGGTCGACTGTCATTTCTGAAGAAACGTAAAAAAATGATTGTGTGTTTTTAAAAATCAGAGAAAATGTGTTATACAAGGATCTCACTACAGTCTCTCTATTATTCAGTAGTACTTAGTGTACTTAATATACCCTAACATATATAAATATATTAGTCAAAGTAAAGTTATTACAGTGGTTTTATGGTCCAGTGTGCACATCATGGACCTTCTGTACAACACAGATAAGGTTAACCAGCTTCACATTTTAATGGAATATGATGTATAAATCTATCATATCCACCACTGTAGTTTAGCCTGTTAGCATTGCTCACATTTTCCAATTACCATTAACAAAGTACAGCTCAGGCTCATGGGAATGTCCTTTGCTTTGCAGGCGTTTGAGTGTTAACCAAAGTACTGCTGGTGGCACTAGAGGATCTAACCTGAGGGGGACATGAATGTCGGTACAAACATGGCAATCCATCTGATGGTTGTTGAGAAGTTTCAGTCTGGACCGAGTGGTGGACGGAGCGAGTGGCAGACTGAACTGCATTGCCATCCACAGAGCCATGCCGTCATGTGGCTAAGAAGATGTCTGAATCTGTAGCAACTAACAGATTAGTTAAAAAAAAAAAAAAAAAAAAATACATCTTTGGCGAACATGTTAGCACGCAGCTGCCCTTATAACAATCCAGCAGATACGGAGCAACATTGTAATTTATTTTCTGACCACCTCACCAGTCCAGAATCTCCCTTTAGCTTCCTTTTTGTCTCTACCGACATGCTGCACGTGGTCCAATTGTTACAATAAAACTTTGAATAACAAAGCTTAAAAAAAAAAAAAAAGGTAAACTCTGCCCAAGTGTCATTGTGATTCACTGCCTGTGACTCAAGTAATCTCTGCATTCTGGGTCTTCCTCCTGCTTTCTGCTGTTTCAACATGAAGAAAATTCTTGTGGTTCTTATTCATTTTATATTGTAGGAAGTGAGATTATTTCTGTTCAAAAGGCTCACCGTTTACAGCACGTGAATCTTTTCTTTTTGTGCATTTTAACCCTTCAGGGGAAGAATCACTTTGACCCTCGAGATGTTGAACCACTTTACTTTTTTATGTCTAACAAGAGGAACTCTTATTGCTCTTTCAGGCTTCAAAGGGTCTTGGCAAAAATGCAGCGGTCCCACTACTCGTAATGAGAGGGGTGATGTCTGCATTTGTTACTGCAAGTGAGGCACCAGTGAAATGCTGATGCTTGTTGGCACTTTTTGACTTCAAATAAATCAAACTTAATTCAACTTGACTCTCAAATTAAAGCTCTCTGTGCCATAGTTTTCCAAAGTCATCTGATCATGATCATACCATCATGACTGTGGATGAATTATAAATGAATACGTTTTGCTTCAATAATGAGAAATTAAAACATCAAAGAGCTGATTTTTATAGTTACAGCTTTATTAAAAAAAAAAAAATGTATTGCACAAATCACATTCACTGAACAGCTGTCATAAATGAAATAAAGATTAAAGGCCATCCAACACGCTGTTTTTGTCACCTGGTAATACATTCTTGGTGTGCGGTATTTCTATGATTCATGAGAACGAACTACACTGCACATATCTCAACAGCAGTCCTCCACCCATTTCTGCACTGTATCTGGGTCAGTCTGACACAACATACAGTAATGCTGCAACACAAAAATATTGCGTACTATGGTGTCGTAAATAAAACCCTGAAACATCCCTTTTTGGACAGCTGAGGTTTTATCTGCCAGAAAAAGAAATAGAAACTAGAAATCAATTCTTTGGCTTTGTTCCTTCAGCGAGTGTTTCTTCCTGATCTTCTGTTTGTGTCCAATTGTGTGGCCTGGTGCTTCATATTTGAGTTCAGGTCAAATCTACAAACTGATGAGCAACTATTTCCTGCAAAAACACTGAAGCCCCTTCCACCAAATTTGCAAAAAAGAGATTATTTCCTTTTGTACACATTTTCTCTTGTCTCACTAATCAAAGTAAATGCCATAAAAAAATTAAAATCGATGCACGAGCTCTGAAAGACTCACAAATGTTATCTGCAATTAGTAATCTACTGCCACCATTTGTGATCAAACAATACACGCTAATTGGTTGTGAAAGGAGCCCACTGAATGTTCCTTTGGCATAATATAATTTCAGACAATGCTTAATATAATGATACATGTATTATCAGAAAGTATCCTTCGTATTTTACATTCTGTATTTGACAACAATAAATTCCTCGACGTGTTGCAGTTCAAACTGCTCTGAAAACATTCCTTCTGCTGCATGTGACCGATATCACCGAGCAGTGCACAGTGAGTAAAGTACATGTTTAGATATTGGCTCAAGCTCTCAGATTCATCCACTACATAATGTGTTGTGCCATGCTGGCCGACAGTAGAACAGTGCAATGAAAATGCTTATTACTGTGAATCTATACATATTTGACATCTTGTGTTAGTTAATTGCATTTCAGAAAAACAGTATTTTCAATGTCACGTGGCTGCCCTGAGTGAAACAGTTTGGGTTCTAGATGTGTGTGGAAGCTCTGCCATCCATGGAGCTGGACCTGGACAGGTATCGGCTGGTGGTGCGGCCTTCCTCTGCCATGGCGTTCTCCATCTTTGAGAGCACGGAGATCTTGAACTTCTGCTTGAAGTCGTTGCCCATGAAAACATACAACACCGGGTTGAGGAAGCTGTTCGCTGCGGCCATCAGAGTGCCTACTTTGAGTCCGGTGACCAAAATGTTGTGGTTGTACCTTTGATGGTCGAGCTCGAGCAGGACGGACACGTGGTAGGGCAGCCAGCAGATGAAGAAAGCAGCGACGAGTGCAGACATGACTTTGAAGGGTTTAGAGGATTTCATCATCCTGTTGCTTCGCAGTTTGAGGATGATGATCGAGTAGCAGACGATGATGACAACGAAAGGGACGACAAACCCTGCGAGGAAGCGGCTCACTGCAACCACCTTGTGACCGTGCTGGTACGATGTATAATTGTTGTAACAAATGGTTCTGCCCATGTGGGTGCTAACCTCCCGGAAGATGACAGAGGGAAAGCTCATCCCGATGGCGAGAAGCCAGCAAATGAAAACAATGACGGACGCCTTTTTGACAGTGCGATGGTTCTGAGCCCAAACTGGAAACATGACCGACACGCAGCGGTCGATGCTGATGACGACCAGGAGGAAGATGCTGCTGAACATGTTGAGGAACATGACGGAGGAGGCGAATTTGCACATGAAGCGGCCGAAGATCCACTTCTCCATCGCCATGTTGGCGATGCTGAACGGGAGGAAGGCGCAGAAGACGAAGTCGGAGATGGCGAGGCTCATGTACCAGGTGGTGTTGACAGTCTTCTTCATCTTGAAGCCAGAAATCCACATGACCAGACCGTTTCCACAGAAGCCCAGCAGAAAGATGACCACACTGACCACGAGCAAAAACACACACAAAACTTCCTTCATGCACATCGATTTGTGCTGGAAAACTGGCTCCTCGCGTGGAATGGAAGTTTCATAACTGTAGTTATAGTCCTGATGATAATCATAACCTTCTGGCAAATCCATTCCTTCCATTGCTTCCTTAAGAGATTTCTGTGAAAAATTAAAAAGTATATAATATAATATAATATTTAAAACGACCAGCATTTCATCACATTTAGCATCATTTTCCAACAGAGCTCATTAGATGAATATGTTTTTGAATCAAAATCATTTTATAACAACACCGTCGTACCTGAAGCACAGACCTTCCACTGCTGCTGACTTGATGGTGTCCAGAGGTTTGTGTCAACAGAGCTGTGTCGTTTCCTCTAGACATGTTAGAAACGCCACGCAACCCATCTGCAATCAGCTGACCAGGTGTTTCGCAACACATCCATCCCATGAATACTTTCAGTACTGCATTTTGACATCTTAAAAAGGACAAATTATATGACATTTGTTTTGTGGCTGAGAAAGATCTTTGCATTAAATAAATGATATTAAACCCCCTATTTAACCATAATACATAGACATGATTGTGTTATTAAAAAGACATACTGTTGTTGGTAAGTAAATTCTATGAACACTTTATTTTACAGGTTCTTCTGGTTCGTGGAAAAGAGAAGCATCTTAATGAACACATTCAAATTATACTTCCCTCTTAGTTTTAACTGATGGGCCTAATGATTCCATTTCCTCTGATCTGATGGTGTTGGCCAGATGTAACAGTGCAAGGCAGTCAGAGGGGGAAGGCATGTAACGGCCTCAGCATTCATTCATTGAACCATGAAGCATTTTCTCAGGCAATGAACACACCGATTTCAATTTGATATTTCAGCCCCAGCTTTTGCTGCAGCTGTTTCTAATAACACAACACGAAATGCAACAGCTGTTGTAAATCCAGGCCTCAGAACCTCGCTGCCACCGTTAATGACTGAGTCAGCGCTCTACGTTGCCCTGCTTCACAGAGTGATGATTATCGAGGCAGATGCATCCGCAGCGAGATGAAGAACCGCAGATGGCAAAGTTCCTCAATTTGAAAGATGTTCGAATGGGTGAGGAGGACAGCGATGTGCTCAAACATTACCCTCGAGTCCTGATTTCATCTGACACTCCCACATAGAAAATAATAAACTGATTAGGTTTAGTGGGATGAGGAGTCGCAATCAGAGATGGAAATTTGGACACTTTTATCATCCATATTAGTGGATGGAGTCCGGTGATCTCACATGATTTACAGCACTATAACAACCCAGTGGCGGGCTGTGCATTTTATACCTGGGCCTTCTGTGCTGTCCTACTGAGCTACGGTTATTTGTTTCTATTGGTGTAATAATACACATATTCGTATTAAACAGTTTGGTACGAGGCTTATGAACCGAACAATACGTTTGATTAATACTAGTGCATTTGGAAAATGCAGAAGCTTAAATTGTGGGAAATATGTTTTCGGTGGACTGCGCTCATGTAACAGACAACGGGATGTGTGACCTTTTGAACCCGGAACAATAACAAAAAACAGCTGAGGCCCGCGTGTGTTCAGGGAGGCTAAGCTAACTCAGCGGGGAAATAGCAGTTAGCTGTTCCCTACTGATTCAAACAGAGAATCAAATGTCCGAAATAACCCCGCGATGATGGGATGCTTAGTCATTAACGGACAAGTCAGAATCAATTAACACAATGACAAGAACCAGTCACATAAAAAAACGCTTTCATGTCTAGTTTTTTTACCGCAAATGCCGGCCGGCGGTGACCAATCACAGCGCACGTTAATGCTGACGTACTTAGCAGGCTACCTGGGTAGCATCAGCACGTCAAAGAATAAGCCATGAACATGTCAAACTAAAGATCCGATTGGTTGAAGACTATGACAAACAATATCGTCCCCATTCACTTAAACTGCAAAGTCTACCTAGAGGGCCTCAGGCCTCTCTCCTTACATAGACATCGGGGCTGAATCTGATTGGATAAAAGCTCTCCTTAAAACAAGCTGTGCCGGAAGCAGAGCAACCGAGGAAGACAGGAGCTGTGCAATGAGAAAATAAGCTAATGGGAAAACAAATTGTAATACATGTAGTGCATTTGTGAAAAATTATTAAATGATAAAATAGCTATAACTTTGTGATTCTGTTTAGGCCAGCAGAGAAGGCTGAGCTGGCCCTGACGGCCCACCACTGCAACAACCTGAGCAGAGGTCGAATCAACTAGAAACATTTAACAGTTTATGTGACTTTGACAACTGTTGTTCTACAGTTTACTTTGTTGAAATTAGAAGGGAAATTACAAGTTTACTCCTCTATGAGGTGTATTATTACCTTGTTCTAAAAATAATTGTTTGGGAAGCTAACAAAGCAGTTTAATGTTCAGTGGAGAAAAACATTAACAACATTTATTTTGTGTTTCTTTCGTGTTCTCTTGATTATGATGAACGTGCAAATTTCCCATGCTCTGGAAACAAGCCTACGTGTGTAAATCCGGAGCCACGTGCAGCTCTCTGGTAAATTAGGAAACATTTAATTGCGTACTGCATGCCCACCTGACCTATTTAGATGCATTTCAGCAAAATCCCTCTCACTGCAGAGGACGCACAGACCTGCTGGTGTCCTGCGGATTAGATTTCCTGATAAAGGCTGAGGTTATAAATAATCAAAACGCACAATAACCATGTATAGTCTTTCTGTGGGAAATGCACTGCTAAGCTTAGCGAGGAAATGCAATTCATGCTTCATATTTCAAAAGACGCTTAAAACTTTGATAAAAGAACTACGGGGTGTTTTACGACCTACTTCTCAAAATACAGTGAAGAGTCATTTAGATTTGGTCGAGTTATTTAAGGAGAATTTACTGCAATACGTGTGCTGTTGGTTTCAAAACGATTATTCTGGAGGTTTAATAGCGTGTATAGAGCAATTCATAATGGCATTACATTTACAAGTATCCTTGGTCCATTCTGCATTATATCATACACGCACAGAGAGCTTTTTGTTTCTAAGCTGAATGCATGACAGTGACACCCAGGGTTCAGCAGGGCGGCACGGCAAAAATAAAGAGGCCATCCTTCAACAGAGGACATCAGCTCAAGCATCCTTTGAGAAACCGGAGCTGTGCTGCACTCCGACTTCTCTTTAGAGCAGAGACACTGAGAAGAAACTCCCCTGTCAGGATGAAATAAGCACTAAAATACCTTTAATATATTTTGATCTTTAATTCGATTTTTTTTCAGTATTCCTGCAGAGTTCTAGAGTAAACAGGGAATGAGCATGTTACTACTCTGCGGCACACCGGGCGACAATGTACTGGAAGAATCACAATACAGAAGTGATATTTGATTCCTTTGTCCTAGACAGATGTCTTGTCTGTGCCAACAAATGCATTTCTTCACAGTCCAAACACATTGTTACATCCAAAGCTCAAGCATATCCCTCTAGTATTGTGTGTGTTATTACAGGAACTGTTGTAAAACAGAGCAAGTATCTTTATAATTTGTTTCTTATACAGTGCTGTATAAAATGAAACAGAGCTGATGTGCCTAACTTTGACCTTTTCTTTTGATTACACTGTTTTGCAAAGTCAATTGGCTCTCCAGTTAAAAACAAACAATTTCCCTCCTTCACCCTTTTATACTATTACTTTAAGATTGTTCTACTTCCCCTAAAAATATGAATGGTAGTAAGGATTGTCATTTTGTGTTGTGTGTAAATCTTATGGAACAGAGATTGAATGAGTTCGGTCTTTAGAAAGATGCACTCAGTGGTGTGTCTGCAACAACCACCGCTGTAATGTTTGATTGAATGGATACAACCCAGATGTGTCTATTGCTGTTTTATTAGCTGAGCGCCAAACACACCGTCCAAAACAGTAAAACTGAGCAAATCATTTTCCCCCTCTGCGTCTTCCTTGTGGCCCCTACTGGCCGGGGGCCGGTTTAGAGTAGTGAGTCAGCAGTCCGTCAACGGTGGTATCGAATAGGCAATAAGCGGTGTTTTCAGAAAATGTGAGTCACACTGCCACCACGAAAGGTCCTTGACAATGCAGCCATAAATGAGCATCTAAAATAGTATGCAGTTTGGTGCAGCAGTATGCAAGATTAACCATGGACAGACAAAGATGCGCACACACACACACACACACACTCACACGCCTCCTGGCAGAGATAATAAAAGTTCACACACTGCAATTAGAAGATTTTTCATTAAGTCACTGTAATTAATGCCTCTCATGTTTTGTAAAATGCATGCATGGTTCTTCCTAAAAAAAAAATCTTTGAGTGCATGTTTTCAGCTGATGATGCTTTCATTGAGCAATCCCGACATTAGTCACTGACATACGTACATATGGCTGATGTGGGAACAAACTGCTGATGTTCTCTCTCCACAGTACGCCCACAAGTTTCTTCCATGAAATGTCAGACAAGTGAGTTGCTCAATAGTCCTCAGTACAGAACCTTGGTTCCATGTGGTTCTACCTGACTGTTTGTGATCCGTTTCCATACAGAATATAAATTAATTATTTCCTGATCTTTCAGCATCAGAAAAACAACAAAAACTTGGCTTTAAACATTTTCAAGAAACAAAAGCAACCATTTCTATAACCTCTGACATCATGCATCTGTGGTTTCCATATCAACCCTGTGGTCACAATAGTTCTAGCACTAATTCTTTCTCATCTCCACCGATGACTGTACACAGGTCACGCACTGCAGTACTCATCTAAAGGCTGATTTTATGCTTTTAAATCATTTGTCCTCAAGCTTGACAGCCACCGCATATACAACAATGACAGCATGTATCCTCATTTATGAAAAATTCCTGCGTGAATGTGAATATATATACATATACATATACATATATACATATATACACATATATATACATATACATACATACATATATATACATATACATATATACACATACACATATATATACATATATACACATATATATACATATATACACATATATATACATATACACACATATATATACATATACATATACATATATATATATATATATATA
>NW_022280047.1:7376697-7394224 GCF_004355925.1 Anarrhichthys ocellatus
ACACACACACACACACACACACACACACACACACACACACACACACACACACACACACACACACACACCCAATTTGAAAACCCAGCAACAAGCACATGAATTTATTCCTGCAATCACAAATGGTCTCCCCGTGCTCCCCTGCAATTCCACTCCTGCCAGCCAGTGCGACATTTGAATTGTATTTTAAAGTAACTTGAGTATTATCGCTGCATTAGGATCTTCTGCTTGAAACCCATTATATAGATTAGAGTGTAGCACAGTCAACAGTATAAATCTGCTTACCTAAAATCCACCTCCACAATGCAGATTAAAGTGGACTGAGTCTTTTGAGACATCAGAAATAGATAGTAATCGCGTTGAAATGATCCGTGGAACAAAGCGCTGTTATCAAGCTCAGGAAGTAATGCAACTTCATACGTCTGAACTCATACGCCAGTTATTATTAGAACCACAATCTCTGCAGTATTTCTGCACGAGTCAAAAGCTACAAAGTGCATATTATATTTTATAAAGCAGTTGGGCTGAAACAGACCTTTTCACAGCAGACATGTTTGCTCCTCATAGCACAGAGAATGTGACAGAGAAATAAGAAACTCTTCTCTGACGTGCTGAAGCCTTCACAACCGTTGTGTTACACCAGGAGCAGAGATAAACAATGGTCAAGATTTTTTTGCATACAAATTTTATTGCCTGACTGACCCAGTGGCTACAGTCTGTCATCAACACAGCTGCAAGTAGGCAGGTCAATCACCAGATCCCAGTTCACTATTGACCACAGAATTATTGATTATTGATTGATAGGCGCCTCAGCCTCTACAGCTTTGCAATCAAGCTTTGGCAATAGCAGGACCATTTATAGCCATGCTAGCAGCATGGCTCTGGGGATGTGTTCAGCACCAACTAACTAAATGTCAGCATGCTAAGCTAAGATGGTGATCCATCCATCCATTATCCAAACCGCTTATCCTTTGCACAGATGGACCAACATGGCTCTATGTTAAATCTTTACATTAACAGTATTTAATCCATCCAGACCACAGTGAGCAGAAGAGTTCATCGAGAGACACACTTGCGTCTCATTCATGAGACAGTAGGACTACATCATCATCCCTGACTTCCCCACAGTATGACAACAATAAGCTTTTCGTCCCACATAAAGATAAAAAAGTTCCTGCAAGGAGTAGGCATAGCAGGTCTTCATCGAGTTCACTTCTGCTAATATGGAAAACTCCACATGCATATGCTGTAGCTTCCTGTAACAATTAAACAGCTTTTTCCACATTGCAAGTCTCGCTGTTCTGTCATTGTGACAAACTAGAAATTCTTGAGCTACAAGCTGGCAGAGATGAACTGCCTGTGAATCCCCTGCAGAAGTGGAGGTCATGTGACACAGGAGTAGCTGAAGAGAAAACATGAGCTTGAAAATAGCTGCTCTGCTGACCTTTGACCTCTTTGCTTTCTCAGGAGGATACATCTTTAA
This sequence comes from Anarrhichthys ocellatus, assembly GCF_004355925.1. Taxonomy (NCBI): domain Eukaryota; kingdom Metazoa; phylum Chordata; class Actinopteri; order Perciformes; family Anarhichadidae; genus Anarrhichthys; species Anarrhichthys ocellatus. The sequence continues at coordinate 7,378,178 of NW_022280047.1, forward strand.
AACAGAGCTGCTGCCGAGGTCAGTCTGTACTGGGGACCTCTGATAGACATTAATACAGCTTGAGGGAAAATAAAGTGCAAAATACGGAGGTTGAGCAACCGGCAACAACAAAGATGAAGCAATATTACAATATTATAAAATGATCTATTATGGTAAGATTGTAAGTGTTTGTTCTCCATTTCTCTCTGCCTTTGTCGGTGGATGTTTTTTATCGCTATTCTATTAGGAAAACAGTGACTGAATGACATTGCTGCATCACTTTTCTTTTTCAATTAAAGTGACTTATAATTAATTAACTGTGATAAATGAATATAAATATATAAAATAAATATAACATATCAGGAGGTTTATATCTTCTTTCACGTTGCCAAGTGCAGCATCGTATCTTGTCTCTTTGTTGTAGAACTGAATTGAAAGCAGACATCTTACAAAAAGCTAAGATGTCTTGACATCTTTTTGGAAAATCCTCAAATGTGTTTGTACCATAACACCAGTTAATTGTATTGCGCAGCACACATATTTTACATTGAAGCATTTGTGTGAATACTAGCTTTTAGATCAGGGAAATTTAACTAATGGGATAGAGTATAAATGTCATAAATTGCACAGCTATGATAATCCAATATGGCTCTGGATTTACATATGTGATCATCTGTGTAGCTTTTAATCATCTAAATCCTGTTAGAGCGATCAGAAGAGATCCTATGGTGCTGAAAAAGTCAATTAACAACTCTTATCCTCAAAGTGACCCAGGCTCATGATCCAGGGATTTCTGCCTGTCATCACAACATTGGGTTGTGCCTTTTAGTTAAATATCAGTAAAATTCATACATCTTTAGCATCATATAAATCAGAGGAATAAGAGGATTCTTAAATGCTTCCATGTTTAAAATCTTTCTTTTGCACTAAATGCTGATGTCAGCAGATGTTTAGCAGGCATGGATGGATTACTGAATGGGCCTATGTCAAAACAACCACGGATAAAAAACAAGAACGTCAAAAGAATTATAAAGTGACAAGAAACAACTAAAAAGAGCCATAAAATTATGACAAATTGTAAAGATTACAGATACTAGAACCCAAAAGCACAACTCAGAGACAAGATACAAGTTCAGTTCTTCTACTTGCATTCAAGCAGGGTCAAAACCGGGAGGTCAGTCAAACAGGCGAACAAATCCAATAAGGGGCAGGCAAAAATCCAAGGTCGAAAAACAGGCAGACAGGGTCGGAACAGGCAGATCATGAACAGTATAAAGGCACGCTGGAGAACTTGGCAAAAACACACAAGACAATCTGGCAGGGAACAAGTGCAAGTGAGGGGACCTAAATAGTGAGGGCTAATGAGGGAATGGGCTGCAGGTGAGATGGGTGTGGAGGACCAGGTGAGGGGAATGAGAGATGATCGGGTGTGAATCGTAGTATCTAAAATGACAGGAGAGTTAGTAAAACAAGCAGACAGATAAAACAAACTAATATGAAGGGGAATTCGTGACACAAATAGACACAAAATCACAGAGAGATGTGTAACTATTACAAAGAGACACAAAATAAGTAGAGACTAAACAACTATACAGCCTGTGTGTCTTGCTCCTATATGTTGGAGACGTGGTGGGGCCCCTTTGCAAAACACAAAGCCATTGCATTTTCAGGTATTTGGTCATAAACCTGGACAAACCACAATTTGAACCTGCTGGTTGAGCAAGAAGAAAAGTGGGGGGTCACCAGGATCCTTAGAATCCATCCTGTGGGCATCCAATGAGGTGTTTCAGTCTAGAACAAAGCCAAGCGGCTAGCCAGGCTAAAAACGACATGTGTTCAAGACAGGCGTTTTGAACTAATATTTGTATTTTTCTGATGAAAACCGTGATGCTGTTCAGATCATAAAATCAACTTTATACTGTTCACTTAGCTGTCACTGACCATTTGATTGGTGGCTAGGGTTAACCCTAACCCTCCATGAAGCACAGCCACAAAATTGATGATTGAATTGTGTCTTTTAAGGCAGTAGGCATTTAATGCAGACATTATGATGGACTTTTATAATATCGTATGTATGTGTCTGACAGTTGGAGAGCAGTTTCACTGAAACAGTGAGAAGAGTTTCCCGTGCCACAAAATCATGTTGGCATTTGCAAAGTCTCATAAACCAGTTACGAAACAGCTAAAGGGGAGCACACTTAAGCAAACATTGCCACCCGGTAGTATTGTGTCCAATTTAATCGTGTTATAAGGAGCTATCATTTTATTTTGTACTCCCCCCTGAACGTTACCAAAGAAACCAAACAAAGTCTCCGGCCAGTCATCCCTTGGAGGCTGAAGAAAATAATGAGCTGCCCACAGCTGCTGAGTCATCGCTGTGTGCTGAAAGATATGCCTGTTAGTGCTGGAATTGGTAGATTTGACAAAGCTGGCGGCTTGCACACCCACTTCTCTGAGCGGCACAGGCCAGCGTGGACGAGAGATAATAAGTGAAACAGCAAGAGGAGCCCGAAGGAGGTCCCTGGTAATGACTTCCCCTCAGCGGAGACCTAATTATTTCTGTCTCTTGTCTTTCTAACAGATCATTTACTCATCTGTTGGGTCTGCTGTGGCCCTCGAGCAGGTGACCAGCCTGAAGGACCTGACCGAGCATGTGATACCGGGCCTGAAGGGAGAGCGTCCAATCTCAAGGTATATGTACAACTAACAAACAAGCACATTGGACAATGTTCAACACATCATGCCTCACACCAACACCACAAATCAGATACATAAACCTGCCTGTCTGTTCTACTGCCCCCAAAACAAACACAAATCATTGTTTCTGATCAGTCATTCATAAAAGGTGTTTCTATGTGAAATGGCTCCTTTTAGTGCGTTGAGACAAGGAGAAAGAGGACAGACAGCTATATAGCATGGATTGAATAAATCATGGCCAGTCTCTCCAGGCTTTAGGCAAGAAGTCATGAGGAAAAGCCATCCACGCCGCCTTCTGCACAATCATTCAGTAAAATTAATTATCCATGATCCTCCTGGTTTATGTATTGCTGCAATTTATGGACTCTCTGCAAGATGTAAGTTCAGTCAGCCGACTGTATTCCTGCACAAAGTCTTCATGAAGCTCGTGGACTGTGACTGTAGGACAGCTTTTTGTAGGAAATTCCAGATAAAACACACGAGTGGTAGCAGCAAGTGTATGCAGTGCTTTGCAGCAGAGTTCAGAAAGGAAGTGAGCAGGGGAGTGGGAGTGGGAGTGGGAGTGGAGAACCAACAGCTTATACAGACAACCTTATTGTGACGGCTGTGTTGAATAAACTGTATGTTGTAGCCAGTAGAAGACTCTCAAGCCCCACTTGAGTAGTCTACCTGAACTACCTCTCAGACATTGATGTATCACGGACCAAAGGTCAGGGACGGGCAGACGTAACTCACAAACTCATGAGTAGCCTCATGCAATAATAGTCACATTATGTATGAAAACATTTTGCATGAACAAAGCATTATTGTTTAAACAGTAGTACTTAGTAGTCTATTTCAGAAGTCTTTTTATATGTAGGGAAGAGGCTGTGGATCACTGGATTAGTTATTCAGCCATAAGTATCTGAATAAACACAAAGCCTTTTACTTTTCAGAACTTAAATATATATATAATATGTAAGACTTAGCTATAAGGAAAAATCCAAAAAATGTTCATCATTCTACCTAATATGGATGATTCAGGCTGCTAAAGCGTCATATTTTAACAGCAATGGATCTCCAACTAGATGTAACATTACATTACCTTATGACCAATGCAAAAAAAAGTATGTGTCTCAAGAATCTATCAGAAACAGTTATTTTTACAAAACAAATGAGCTAAATTAGTAGTATTTAACTTTGTTGCATTGTTGATTGCAAAAAAAAAGTGATTTGTAATTATTTTCTTACTGTCATTGTTTGTATGTCATATGTTTGGTTTTGATGTATTTTATTGGGTGGAGTGTAGCGAAGATATTCAGCTTTATTTAAAGTGTGTAGCGACGGCAAACATTTGTTGATTATACTGAATATGTGGATATTGACACCTGGTGGTCGTTCTCCCAGTGCAGGAAAACAGTTAGGACAGAGCTCCAGTAATTACCTGTTTGACACCTGGGGAGGCTACCACGTCTCTTCGCTTTCCTCTGACCTGCTCTAACGACAGCAGAGGGGAGTCTCAGCATGCACAGGAGGAAAGAGCGAGATGGAGGAAACATCAGATTTCTGTTGTTGTGAAACAGGGATTTAGAGCGTGTGCACTGGTTATTTTGTTGCAGGTGTTTTAAACGCTCTGATTTCTTCCCGGATAGCCTGTCCTCGGCTCTCTTGTCACCAGTCAAAAACAGATGTCCTGACCTCCCAAATCGTCTTGTAACAGCACCTATCAGTCTGCCAATGCGTGTGTGGATCTTGCATTCTGGAGCAAACTCTCCTTTTAGATATTTTGTATGGTGACAGTCAAGGACAGTTGTTGCTCCCGGTGTCGCTCTCCTTCACTCTGTCATCCATTTTACGGCTCCCTCATCCCTGCTTTCTGAGCCATCCATACTCAGAGGGTGGAAAGAGAGACACCATTCCTCTAACAAGATCCTCTATCTTGGACACCCAGCTCTGTCACCCAGAACAAAGCCCATTCTGAGACAGAAAGGCAAGCAGGCTGATGGCTCCACCGAGGCTGGAGAGAAGAGCACGAGCCGGTATGGGAGGGGGCGAGGAGCCTCTGCCAGAGGGATTTATCTCCTGCCCTAACAGGTCATTTTTTCTAGGTGGGCAGATGGATTTTCTACCTCTTGAAGCACAGTTCCAGCAAGTAATAAAAAGACAGGGTGTCATTTTAACAGTCAGCGGCGGGCCATCTCTTGAGTGTGCTTCAAGTTTAACATGTCAGCTGGTGTGAGGATCATGCTGATGCATGAAGCAACCTACTCATTTGCATACTCTGAAAAATATTCAGTGGAAACAACTGTTGTTGTTTTTTTCCTCACACAGCCTTAATGAGAAAGCGTGTAATTCATGTTCCATGCATCACAGTCATTTAACAACACTGATAAGGAAGATAAAAGCACACCGCAGGAATGCATTACAGATAACAGACGCCTAACTTTTCACAAGACTGCTTCATTCTGACAATAATCACAAAGTGACACGAGGCATTTAATTGCATAAACACGGCAAAAGCGGAATTAGCACTCATCATCACTGCAGACTCAGTTTTATCTGTTTCCACAGCTGAGGGGGCTTTAGCTCATATGAGCATATGCCAGATGGGCATAGATTTAGTCCACAAAATGACCCGAGGGCCGTTCATTTCATGCCATCATTTCTCCTTCTTCAGTCGCCCATTCTGCCATTTTTGTTCTTTTTCTCAACTAAAGCCGAGTCGAAACTCAGCTGCGGCAGCATTTTGAGAAGTGGCAAAGATATCACTGCTTTTATGCCCGTCTGTGGTTTAAGCAACTAGACTGCAGCCAGATAACAGAATTGATGTCCCAAGCTAGTTTAGTGTCAATGTTAACCCTCAGTTTAAAGAAAACAGATCTTAATTCATTTCCTCCTCACTTTGGTGAGACCAAAATAAAAAGGTGGTTTTCACTTTGAAGAAACTAGATCACAAACACAAAGTCAGCTTCACAGGAAACCTTGTTAAGCTAAATGGAAATTAACTTTTTCAAAACACAAAGCAAGTAAAACAATTCCAAAAAGATCTAAAAGTCACAGCCTGATCTGAAGATACATAATCAGTCTCAAAACGGCAACTCATTTTTTTTAAATGGCCCTTTTTAATGAGTTGGGTTCAAAATAAATTGTCAATTGTCCAAGCAGAAGAGGCTGAGATATCATGACTTGGAGTAGCCTTTGGGCTAAACCACAACAACAGTCCTATGTTTCCCATAATACAACAGAGGGCACCTTCAAATGTTCTTTCAAAGATGGGATAGCTCTGATGACATCGTCTGGGTTATTTTCTCAGATTTGACAAAGCTCCTCCAGAAAACACACAGAAAACCTGATACAATCTTTTACAGGCTCTGAAGTGCTCCTCATGGCCAACCTTGCAAGACTGCTGACTTCCTCAGAGAGCACTTCTGCATTTTAGTCAGCACATTTTCTGCATGACACTATATTATAAGAAGCTAATGCTCACATCAACACTGAACACCAAAATGAAGCCAGAACCTTCGTAGGCTCCCCAGATACCTGATCTGAGATACGCGATCGAACCCTTTCTGTGAGGTTCTGGGGGTCAGAGTTTGAAGTGGATGATTAGACCATCCCCCAGAAAAGTGGACTCCTTCCCCCATCATTAATGGTCTCACTGCAGCAGGACTGAATTAGTCTTTTGACATGAGAAGTGTTCTCATATTGCCCACTGTATATGTCCTTCTCTCTGCATTGTCTGTTACTTTTCAGATTTTTTACGTTATCTGTAGTTTTAGATCATTAAAATAACCAGTAATACATACTCATATACTGACGCCCTCTGACCATGTTATCTGCATAAAAACATTTTTGAATATATTTATAAAGATGTGTGGTTTTGTTATCAGTGACACTGTTCACTGCTGACACATTGCGTAAAAACCATAAATACGGCTTTTACTATTATTCATTACGGAATAAGTCTTCAGGAAGTGGAAGATCTGGGAGACAATTTGGTGTTCTGCTCATTTTTGTTGTAATAGAAAAAACACAAACAGTTTGTTTTTTTCTCATTGCACGCAGCAGTTGTGGGCCTGCATGGTTTTATGCATTATGGAGTGAAAGCTGCTTCCAAGCCAAAGAGTAATAATAAAAGCGTCTTGGTGCAATGGCAAAATTATACAGCACTGAGACTAATTTAAGCAAAAGATACTCGAAATTCAGAGCCAGTATCCCACAGGCAACTGTAAGTCGTCCCTCTTCAGTTAATCATTGGCAGCATGTTGATTAAATATCCCCACTTGGTTTCTTACTTTCTTTCATTGAATGAGAAATGAATGCAAACATACTCGCTACAACCCCCTCTTTGCTTTGAGAGTTGGGTGAGAGAGCACATGAATAACAGTAAAGAAATAATGCAGCATGGCTGCTCCATTATCCTCCAAGGTGAAATTGCTGTGGGTCAGAGCAGCACAGTGGGACTCTGTGGTGGTAAATGAGGTTAGTGCGCGGCTCCACAGCTCACTGTGACTACAGTGTGCAACATGACTTGACAAATTTAACCCCCCCACATTTCAGACAGACCTACTAAATCTTTAACTTCACACAAAATCATCCACATGGTTGTTCATTCATAACTTCCTCTGCACTGTCTGTGTCTGTGTGTGTGTCAGCATGTTGCTGCAGTCTCAGCCTGTGTGACTATCAGCTAGCCTGCCATCTGCTGAAGATATGTATAATAGTGTTGGCTCTGGCACGAAGCCAGGAATCAATCCTCATCACCACAGGCTGTTCCCAGCTGGTGGAAAAGTCCCAAAGGCATATTCACTATAAATAGACGACGTATATAAAAGTATAAATGTTTAAATAAAAATTCATGAAAGCGAACATAACTGAATACCAATGACACGAAGGACAAATATAAATAGAACTGAAAGATTACCAAATGTTGATAGAAAGAAGAAGCACATGAAGCTGAGCAGGAAGATGTTAATCTCCGCACAAAGCTTCATAAAAGTATAGATTAAATTTGATGCCATTCACAAACTGGATTGCATAAGAAGAAATCTTGATGAAAGTGGTTTTGAGGCCAAGAGTGCTACTGCAGTCTTCAGAGGATATGCTGGCTGTTTGAATAACAGAGCAATGCTGCCCTCTTCTGTTTGTTAGTATATTTATATTAAAATGAAAGCGGGAGGTCAACTGGGAGCAAAGCTTTATCTGCATAATCAAAGAATACTGAGTAATTAAACTTAGCATGGCAAAACCAACTTTGTATTCAGTTCCTTAATGCAAATGAAGTAAAAGTAGTGCAAACAACCCATTTTTTAACTTCTCACTCCTAGAAAGTGAATAATGTTGGCGGACAATGCCACCAAGGCCCAATACCTGTTTTAATATGGATTTCGTCCTTTCCTTTAATACCTACTGACAAGAAAACTATGATAAGCCAAATAAAATGCAGATCAGTTTATTTTCTGTATCCAATAAATACCTGCTTGCATGTCATGGGAGGTGGGATTGAATGGCGTCCTGTGATGACCAGATGAAGTGCAAGAAGTGTCAAATTGGTACCATTGGCTCGCCTAATAACTGTGGTTAAAGTAAATATTAGCCCTAAAATAGGCCAGCTCCATAAGTATTTGCACCACCTGTTTATTCTGATGTAATTGTGCTGCCTGTTAAAATTGAGAACAACCCAACATGGTGGGCCACCTGACATATTTAGTCAGCACTCAGCAGAAACGCTGGAGTTGAAGGAGACACAACATTTTGTTGCCTTGGTGTCAGCGTTGCCTGAAAGCCTAAACTTAGGGAATCACTTTATGTCTCTAGCCAATCAGAGACCTTTACGAACGATTTGTTGTATTGCTGCATTTTCAGCCAATCAGCGCCACCCTTCAATATGTTTTGACCAATGATATTCCAGGATGTTCAGATGTTCAGACCGAAGAAGTCGATGATGTTGAATGTGTCCATATTTAGTACATAACTGTGCCGACGAACGAGAACAAGTCAGCCGCCTGCTAATCGTTAATTTAGTCGGCGTTTTAGAGTTTCAGCTAAGAGTCACATACAAGTGACAAAGAGTTCAGTTGAGCTAACGCTAGCTCACTCACGAGCTGTAAAAGTTGGGTAACTGAGCTGAATCTCCTCCACAGTGTTGGTAAGTCATGTTGACCATGTCTTCCTTCCTGTCAGCCGGTCCTCAGCTCTCCTAGCTGGGGTGGAAATACATGGGGAACCGTATCACTAGAAGATGGAGGTTTTGACCGGGGCTTGTCATGGCTGCTGTGAAGGTGTGTCGTTACACCAGCGGCCGTTTCCTCGGAGGATGGGGCCCGCTGCTGTGTGTCCTCCTCGGCTCTCTAGTGGCCGTCCTGATGCCCCTGGTGGGGCAGGAGGACCAGTGCTGCGCCGCCCTGAAGGGCTTCGCGCAGCTCCGCTGCCAGCTGTGGGGAAACTCTGAGCAGCCTCCAGCTGTGCAGTCCACCAGCCTCACTGTCCCCTTCACAGCGCTGGATGTGCTGCCTCTGAGGTCCAAGCCGAGCAAAGGTACAAACACCATTGGTGTACTCATTCATCCACAGTCCACCTCAGTACTGGATATTTAAGACGAGATTATGTTATGTGATACAACATGATCACTATATTACCTCTCTACTGTTTCACGTGTGTTGGCATTGACGCTGTCCTTCGTGTTCTGGTTGCAGAGATGAAGCTGGAGGCCAAAGCGGCACTGCAGCTGGCTCTTGAGATGAGGAAACAGGGGAAGAGGGAGAAGGCTCACAAGCTGCTGGTGCATGCACTCAGCATGAACCCGGACTTTGTGGATGCCCTAACGGAGCTGGGGACCATTCTGGAGGAGGAGAAGGATGTCGTCCAGGCAGACCACCTCTACACCAAGGCCTTGGCCATCTCGCCATGCAACGAGAGAGCTCTGGTCAGCCGGGACCGAACTCTTCCCCTGGTGGAGGAGATAGACCAGCGTTACTTCAGCATCATTGACAGTAAAGTTCGCCGGCTCATGTCCATACCTAAAGGCAACTCTGCGCTCCGCAGGGTGATGGAGGAAACCTACTACCACCACATCTACCACACGGTGGCCATCGAAGGCAGCACGCTCACTCTGTCCGAGATCCGTCACATCATCGAGACTCGTTACGCGGTCCCCGGGAAGAGCCTGCAGGAGCAGAACGAGGCCATCGGCGTGGATTCAGCCATGAAGTACATCAACACCACGCTGTTGTCCAGAACAGGGACCATGACTGTCAGTGACATCCTGGAGATCCACCGGCGGGTGCTCGGGCATGTGGACCCCGTGGAGGGAGGGAGGCTGCGCACTAGCCAGGTGTTTGTGGGCCACCACATCCCTCCACACCCTCAGGACCTGCAGAGACACATGCAGGAGCTGGTGCAGTGGCTCAACACCGAGGAGGCCCTGCAAATGCACCCTGTGGAGTACGCAGCCATCGCCCACTACAAACTGGTCTACGTGCACCCGTTCGTGGACGGAAACGGACGCACATCGCGGCTGCTCATGAATCTTGTGCTCATGCAAGCGCGATACCCACCGGTCACTATCCGCAAAGAGCAAAGGGCTGAGTATTACGCGGCTCTGGACACGGCCAACGAGGGGGACGTACGGCCGTTCATTCGCTTCATAGCCAAATGTACAGAGATGACACTGGACACATTGCTGATTTCTACAACGGAGCATGCTGTGGGGCTGCCGGGGACCAGCCAGGACCACGCCTGCCCCGACTGCAAACAGACCATCCCGATTCACAACTGAGCTGGAGACGAGAGGAGAATCTAGAAGCATCTTATTGGATTTTGAATCGCCTCGTCCTTTGTCCCTTATCACCCGTTGCTTCAGTTTGGGTCGTGGACTTGCTCATTTCATTGGGATTCTCCAGGATGTTGAATCGATTTAGCTGTTTTCCCACATTTAGTGTGTAACCATATCCCCATAGGAGTGATGATGGATTTCTATTACCGTCTGAAGTTTGACTTCTGGTCATTTGACTTGAGATGCTTCAGTGCGGTGAAGTGTGTGTGTGTGTGTAAACATTCAGTTGATTATCTACTTTTGGGATGAAGGTGATGTCTTGTAACACTGTAAAGCATTTCTTTATGTATATGAATATTTATTTTAAATTAAGTGTTCTAATAAAACTGTTTTACAACTGACAAACTTGTCATATTGGGAACAAAGATGATTTACATGACTTTATTAAAACAAGTTTTAGACCAAAAAGAAATTTTTTTCCCCCTTTTTTACAGAAACTCAAAACACAAGGGTAGAAAATGGAAGATAATGAAATAAGCAGGAAAATAAATAGTGATTGAACACCAAACAAAGGTCTATTTAGTATTTACCTCTATACCAAATTCAAAACGTTGACTATATCTTATATAAAACAGGAGCAATGCACACAAACCGTCTTTTAATCTCGACACTAAACGGAAAGTGACTTCAGAGACCACAGATATGTATTTCACATTAGGCCACTGTGGTGAGATTAATACATATATCTTCTATTCCATCGCTTTTGAAAACGTCATTTATTTTTATTACAAATGATGGTGACCTTTTTGAAATGAATATACTAAACATTGTGTACACAAACAATTGTTAATATCTAAACATGAAAAGTGGACAACTGGTCGACTTCTAACAAAAGCAGAAAAAACTGCATTATGTTCACTCTGAGGGTGAAATCAACTCCGATTACAAAGAAAATCATATTTCTGAAACTGCACTTAGCTTCCACGTTCTACAGATTCACTTTTACAACAGTTTCACATGTACTTCCTAGCATTCGTAATTATATCTTAACCCTTTTAAACTAAACTAATTCATGCCTCCTAATTGACTCCTGCAAGTACAACTTTTTTTTAAAATTATTGATTAATTTCTTAATTGTTTCTTCTACAAAACTTGAGAAAACTGTGGAACATGCTCATCACAGTTTCCTCGGGCCTAAGATGACGTCATCAAATGTAAATGTGGTCCTATCGTGAGTCTTCAACCCAAATACATTCTAACAAAATGTAAGAGGGAAACAATCGAGATGCTGGAAACTGCCCGTAAATATTCTGCTGTTTGACGAATCGCCTCGACTGTTGAGCAAGCAGCCGCCAAAGCAGCCAATCAGACACATTTCTTCAGCCTCATCAACAGCCTGCCTGAGTTTCACACGGTGCAGGAATCTGGTTCACTTCACTCTGAATCTCTCTTACAAAGCACATAAATCAGACTTATATACAAAACTATATAAATGACTTGAAGATGTTGTTACCCTGAACAGACAGGTCACGCTAACAGTGATGTACGAAACAAGAGAAAGTAAATTCGAGCAGCTCTGTAAATATAACTGATATCCAGCGTTAGCAGTGTGATACATTAGGACAGTTCTCTACTGTAGTAACATGTCAAGATAAAGCCAATTAACTCATACTGGACTATAGATTTTATAACAACACTGAAGATGAATAGCAGATGGTAAATCACGGACTGGATTATGTAAAAATAATTATGAGTTGTACTATACTAGCTTTGTTAACTTTGTCCTCAGAGGTCAAAAATAAGTTACTTAATCCTAGGTTTCCTAAAAACATCTGACTGTAGAGCATCTTCTGTGTGTGTGTGTACACACACACACACACACACACACACACACACACACACACACACACACCATCTATATTACACCACATCTGGACTTTTGCATATAACCTTCAAACAACATTCACACAGTTGGCTGTTAAGAATATTTATATATAAAAAATACTCCCCCGTCTGCTTCTCTCAGGCCCCGCCCACTTACACAACAAAAGACACTTTGCAACAATTTTAGATACAGTCTATTTACACACAAATATGATAGTTATTTTTTTAAGAAAATATCCGGCAAGACACCTTCAAAGAAGCCAAATGAAAACAATCCGTCACACTGGGGGAAGAGTCTCGGTTGAAAAGGCGTCCTGATGGAGGGCAGGAGCTCGGCGATTAAGGCAAATCTCGCAGAGCGGATGATGAGAACAAGACTGAGGTTAAAGGGAAGCCGGGTAACCAATCACAGAAAAGTAAACACTAATTTGTTAAGGACACGAGATGGCTTTCAGTGTGAAATGCTCTCGCTCGTCTCCTCACTTGCTGAGAAGCATCTTGGCAAAGTCTGAATTTGACAAAGGTTTCGTCTCTCCGGCTGCTGGCACCTGCTCAGCCGCAGTCCCGTTCTCCACTTTGCTGACGAGCCCACTTTGTCGGTGCAGGGAACGAGGGAGCAAAGAGAGCTGGGTGCGTCCTCTTCCTCTCCTGGGAAAAAAAAAACAAAAAAAAAACAGCCTTGTTTCTGTACAGTCACTGCTCACAGAATGGCAGACTCTCACAACATGTCAAGAGAATGAACGTGCCAGTAAACTTACGCCCCAAAGACCTGGCGAGGCATGTCCATCATGGGCCTGTTGGAACCGGGTTTATCCAGGTTCCTGCGAGGAGGGTTACTTATGGCGACAGCGATTGTGTTGTCCCCGACACACATGCCGTCCATCTTCAGAACTGCCTGAGAGGCCTGGGCTTCATCTGCAAACTCAACATATGCCAGACCCTGCAGAGCCACACAGCAAGAAGAGGGTTAACACATCAGCATCTGCATGGTCAAAGGTGGTAATCGTTAGTTTGATCAGGAGGACTATTCTTAGCCAAACATCTGGACACCGTCCTCCTCCTAATGTCTCACCTTGGGTTTCCCTGAGCGATACGTGACCAGACGGATGTCTTTGATGGTGCCGTGGCTTTTGCAGAGTTCCTCCAGTTGCTCTTTATTGCACGAGAACGGCAGCCCAGAGATGAAGATCTTTTGTTTCTCCATGGCTGTTTGGTATTTAAACACCTACGCAGACATGAATGGTAAGTGGTCACTTCTGCAGAGTTCACCAATTTAAGACTTAAGACATTTTTATTTCAAATTTAACACTGGTTTATTGTTATACTGGCCAAAGTGTGAGGAAAAACCAGTAGTGACATTATAATCTAGAAATGTTTTTCCATTACCTCCCAGATGTATACAACAATAGTTCCCAATGATATAATTAAATTACTGAGGCGTGAACCAGGATAAGTGGCATAAAATGGAAAAAACAATTAAGGTTATAATAGAAAACAAACATGTTGTGTTGATATTTACCTTAAAGTCAGGGTTTTTGTTTTTGTCTACACAAGGCGACACAAACATGGGCCTGCCCTCCACCTCCCGTCTGTCCAGCTTCAAGGCTTCGGCGACGGACACCGTGGATTCAAACTGGACGTAGCCGTAGCCCTTGAAGGTCCCTTTGGTGGCGAACACCGGGCGGATCTGTGCGATGGGACCGCAGGTCTCAAACAGCGTCCTCAGCTTTGCCTCGGGCTCCTCCAGGGTGTATGCCAGGTTGCTGATGAATACGCTGCTGTTGTCGTTGCGAAGCTCTGGCTTGTCGTCGTCATCGTTGTGTTTCTGGACAGCGGCCGCATCTCCTTGCTGGCCTCTTTTATTGCCGCTCGCAGCAGGCTTATAGCCAGGGGGAGCCTTCCTCCCAAAGAGTCCCGCCTCGGTCTCCATGCGCTCTTCTGTGGTTTGGTCTCCGTGTCCTCTGTGCCGTTTAGTAGCTTGTTCCGTTATAAAACGGGAAAGAAACATCAGCAAACGCATCATTTCTCATGTTTTTGCTTTAAAATAAAAAGTTTGATAATACAAATCATCTTCATTTACCAGATTTATCATTCCACTGATCATAATCATCCTGCTCGGCTTTCCTCTTCTCCCCAGCTCGAGTTCCCTTCTGGCCTTTCTTCTGAGTCTTCTTGTCTCCCTTGTTCTTTCGCCGCTGATCAGATTTCTCCTCCTCCTGGCGAGCCACGTTGGCCTCTTTCTCAGCAACCTAGCAGATGGGCGGAACATGGTAACATCAGCCAAAAGCAATTGAATGACACACTCGTCTGGTGCAACGCTGATAGGTGCTCCTACCTTTGCTCGTTGCACATTAATCCTGTTCAGCCGGGTCTCCGTCTTCTGCACCGCCACGTCCCAGTCCTCAAGAGAACCTGCAGGTGAGGACGCAAAATACAGAGACGCACTGTCATTCATGAAAATCTTCTTTGTTTTTAGGTTATGCTTGATGTTATGAAATGGCCCTCACCTTCAACCCTCTCAAATGTGAGCAGGACCTCACTCACATGCTCGGGGTAGTCTGCGGTGCACTGAACTGCTCTGTGGAGAGCTTTCCGACAGTGAACAGGGTCTCCATAAGACCTACAGATACAGTAATATATAAATAAACCTCAAGGACACACAAGTTTTGGCTGAAAGATATCAGCACATCACTTCAATTATCTTTTTTCCCCACTCAGACATTGATCGACGTACCTTTCGAGGTTATAGTACTCCAGCCACATGTTGGCATACTTGGCGTTCCCCTTCGTCATGATACTGTCCCACAGCTCTCTGGCTTTCTGGATGTTCTTGCAGTGGAGGGCCTGGAGGGGAGAAGAGGAAGAAAAGATGAGGACCGTTTCCACATTACACATGTGACAGTGTGGAACACATGTAACTAATATCCTTCATAGTATAATTCAACTACCTGTCACATTTTGAGAAAAGTAAAGCGATGCAATAGTTTAGTAACTGGTCCTGTAGTCCTTCACCACGCGTCTCAATGGGCCGCAAGTTGTAATTATGCCTCAAGGTAATTTGTATATCATTGAGTACTTGTATACTTGAGATATTACTAGGTTTAAAAAAAGACAAGCACATTGCCTTATGATTTCACTGACAAGACAATAATAACTTATATCAGTCAAAATAACACAAAAGAACGAATAAACAATTCAACATCAGAGGACTTCAACTCGTGGAAATGGTTTTTACCTCTATCCTCGCCCAGATCTGCATTATGATACAAGAAGGATCTCCACTTTCACCAAATCCTACAACACAATGAATTGAATGAAAACCAAACCAAGAATACCACAAAACTAAAACTCAGTCCGACTAAAATCCACCTACTTTCTTCAACATCTTGCTTCATGTAGTCTAGAGATCGAGAGAAAGCTCCTCGCAGCTCCTCCAACTCTTTGCTTGATTCTGAAAACAAATGAGTGAACTCAAACCAACTTTCTCAACAAAGATAACTCGTGTTTCACACAGAACTGCTCTCACCTTTGCTGAAATCCACACGTCTCCGCAGGTAATCGAGGTGTGCCTGCCATATGTCCACGTAATCCGTTGCTTGAATGAAACCTGCAGTCAGCGCCTTTTCAAAGACATCTGTGAGGAAGACAATGACGTTGCTACCGGGTCTGGGAGATATATATATATATATATATATAAATAAATATATATATATAAGCTTCTCGCTGCACTCTCG